>NC_056739.1:562733618-562963618 GCF_019279795.1 Protopterus annectens | reverse complement strand
CAGTAAAAAGGATGACAAACATGAACCTATCTGTGCTCAGTCATGTATAGGGAGTGTACTATGTGCATTTGACATAGGCAGCCCTCCAGCACCATCCTCAATACTGGCACAGTCACAAGATAAGTCACTCTTCTTATCAACTGCTGAATGGAGTAGTACGTGTTGTTACTTGTATCTATAGTATGGGTGTGAGCATGCAAGGGAATCGGGTGGCTGAATGGGATGCCAGCAGATAGTAGACACCTATAATGGCAGCATGAGATCTGTAGCAAATACTGGTGTCACCATGGTAGCCAGTACTACACATGGTGATAAAACCCACTGCATGAAATGTGTGTCCATATTAACACACACATGCCAGTCAGGGAGGTTCACATACCCAACAACAGTCTTAGCCAGCAGGACAGGTGTAGACAAACACAAACAAAGGCTGTACTAAGGCCTCTGAATGATGGCTATGGGTAACCTCCGCCCCCAGGCCTACACAGACAGACTACATCAGGTCAGGCAGTGGGATGTTAGTTCTGAAGGGTAAGAAGTCAGAAACTGATATGTAGGTCAACTATACCTAAGACCTGTAGTACATCAATATGCATTTAGTCAGCATGATAGGTTAGAATACAGAATGAAATGGAGTACCTTTCATACCAGTACAGTCATAGCAAATGTGCAGAAGTGTCAGGTGTGTGTCCCCCATTCCTATGTAGAAATGTAATAACAGTCTGGTGTGCCCCCCAATCCAATGTAGACACGTAGTAACAGTCAGGTGTGCCCTCCCCCCAGTCCTACATAGAAATGTAGTAACAGTCAGGTGTGCCCCTTCATTCCTATGTAGAAATGTAGTAACAGTCTGCTGTGCCCCCCCAATCCGATGTAGACATATAGTAACACACAGGTGTGCCCCTAACCCTATGTAGAAATGTAGTAATAGTCAGGTGTGCCCCCCATTCCTATGTAGACACGTAGTAACACACACACAGGTGTGTGTGTGTTACTACGTGTCTACATAGTAACACACACACACAGGTGCACCCCCCAATCCTATGTAGAAATGTAGTAACAGTCAGGTGCGCCCCCCCATTCCTACGTAGACACGTAGTGACACACAGGTGTGCCCCCCCACAACCCTATGTAGAAATGTAGTAACAGTCAGGTGTGCCCCCCAGTCCTATGTAGACACGTAGTAACACACAGGTGTGCCCCCCATCCTATATAGAAATGCAGTGATAGTCAGGTGTGTCCCCCCATTCCTATGTAGACATGAAGTAACACACAGGTGTGCCCCACCAATCCTATGTAGAAATGTAGTAACAGTCTGGTGTGCTCTCCCCCCAAATCCTATGTAGACACGTAGTAACACACAGGTGTGCCCCTCCCAATCCTATGTAGAAATGTAGTAACATGTATGTGTAGGTATAATACCAGTGGAGCACAGATTACCTGAGCTGGCCAAGGTAGCAGGATAGATTGTAGCATGTGTACAATATGCAGGTCTGCGTGTGTTAGGTTGGTGTGTGTTTTATATTGTGTGACAGTGGTCCGTATGTATGTATGGTGAGGTTTGTCATGGTGGCCATTGCCCAGTACTGCTGATGACAGGGCCAAGTCCTCACAACAGCAGTGCCAAACACAATGCTTCCCAGTATAACACATTCTAGCAGTAAGCCATTGGAAATGTTAAGAAGTAATATGTGTTACCATTTTAAAGATGGACATGGCATGACTGTCGGGCCAGATATACAAGCAATACACAGGGGGAAGTACCCCAGACAGACAGTGTATAACGTGTAACCATTAAATGGACACACCCTTGGAATTGTACATACAGGTTTGCAGCACATTATCTGGGCTTGTAGTAGGGAATACAGATGTCGTCTGGCCAAACACTCACAGACCATAAAGGTATAGGGATGATGTATTGAGAAACAGCTGATGCCCCTGCACAAGCCAGCATAAGTAGACTGTCCCATGCATATCTGGGAGTCAGATGCAAGTAGTGTCCATAGCACACATGCACCCAGCTCACCAAACCTCCACCCATAGGTACCTCTCTGGTCTTATCCCTGCTGTTGGGAATGAGTACAATATGACCCCCACCTGTGTATGGCAATAGTAAAAGAATGCAGCATGCAGTGCAGGTGTCCCATGCAGGTGTGTCCCTAGCTGTAAGCAGCACCCTGCCAGCATCCACACCACTGGATCAATACTGACAGAAAGTATTGGCATGAACATCTAGCACACCTACCCTAAAACCCCAGGGGAATATACTATATTGCAGTCTTGGACTGTATGAGTGACAGAATGCAATGACCTTCTACAGCTGGCCTGCATCACTACCAAATGGCCTACAGTCCTTTGCCAAAGGCCTGTGTCTTGTCCGTACTGCCAATGCATGTTATGTCATGGACTCCCAAATAACAACATAACACAGTCCACAGAACCCATATGGCAGGCCATGTGGACAAACCACAGTAACATGTCCACCATGCCCTACTGCATGAACTGTGGACCAACACCAATATACTGCTGTGATGATGTGATAACTATAGGTAAAGTATCAGAGAATGTTTGCATAATGTTTGGAAGAGGATAGAATAATAGGGGGGGTGGGAGTATGGGCAGCATGGAGTGTGCGAAGTCCGAAACACAGTCGTGTGCACATACTATCCCTGACTGCAAACACAGGAATGGGTGGATACAAACATGCTGGTAAACCACAATAGGGGGTAATGTCCTGACTTATGACCTCTGCCTCTGGGTAACCTGTGTGAATCTGTACAACTGTGAGGTATTGCCACAGCAAGATAAGGCCATACTGTCATGTCGATGGATGTACAAGTATGGGATCCTCTGCCAGCACTGTACCAAGTTGCTGAACCAGTTACACAGATCCAGCAGCAAGTGTCTGCAGCTCCTCATCCAGAATGGCATAACTTTCCATGAACATGTAGGCATTTGACCACAATACTGGACACAGCTGCATTCACCCTGTGTTCCCCAGGACATCACTGCAAGCAAATATGTCTACCTCACAATACTTGATGACATAAAACATCACAGTGTATAACAGTACACATGTCTGAATATCTCAGCTAACACCAGGACCGTGTAGCAGAACCAGCACAGACACAATTACCTACAGTAACCCACTATCCCTTGCCCATTTTGACCCCATATTGTCAACTGATCTACAGATATCCTGCAGAAACAGTTTGCTAGCTGTAGGTGTAGAACAAAAAAGACTGCACTGGAGTACAATCTACCTGGAATGGATTCACACATTCAATACAGAAGGTCATACTGGGCATGCTCCCATACTTGGAGAAATAAAGGCAATGTCAGACAACAAAATACTGAAAGGTCATACTGGGCATGCTCACACACTTAAAGAAATGAAGCGTGTGTCTGGCAACAACAGTAGACCATACATATCTGACAGTTGCAGATGTTAGTGCATACACTCCTCAGCATACACCAGTCATGCTTTGCACACACATTGGATAGGAATACACATGTATATCCAAGGACAACACACTATAATATGCCAAAAGTACACATACATAGATGTGTGGAAACGACTGACAGTGACAAAGAGCCTTCCATCAGGTAGGCCTGTCCCACCCAGCACACAGCCAAATGGCTACAACCACATGATGTGTAAATGTCACTCACTGTAGACAATTGCCTCTGGAATCCCTCAGCTGTATAGACTCTGTGGTGCTAGTGCTAACTGTGCAACATGATTGTACAAGGCAGTAGTCATCTAGCAGATGTATACACATACCTGTGGAATATAAACCTGTGTGTGCCCGAGTGTGGTGTGTCTGCCTCTAGATGAATGGGTTATGGCCTATGCACACACACTGCCCTTCCCATTGCCCTACTATGACAAGCCTGCTGATGTTAAGTCACTTTGAAATACACCTTTGGGGAAGGAGTAACCCAGTAATCTCTGTGGCACGTCCTATAACTGTATAATGCTGTAGTGTGATAAACTAGTTAGGTAGGAGTTTTATTCCTAGACATAGCAAGTGTGGATGTGTGTGTGTTTGTCTCTGTAGGGAGCAATGCTTTTTAGGCCATTCACAGTCAATACAGCTGCCATTGCCCTCTTTGACAAGCCTGCTGATGTCATTCCCTTTGAAATACACCTTTAGGGAAGGAGTAATCCAATAATCTCTGTGGTGCATCCTATAACAGCTTAATGCTGTAGTATGACGTATTCATTTGGTGGGAGTTCTATTCCCACACATGGCAAGTGTGCATGTCTGTGTAGTTAGCAATATTTTTGAGGCCATTCACAGTTAATACAACCTTCATTGCCCCACTTTGGCAAGCCTGGTGATGTCATTCCCTTTGAAATACACCTTTGGGGAAGGAGTAGTCCAGTAATCTCTGTAACGCATCCTATAACTGTGTAATGCTGTAGTGTGATAAACTAGTAGTTAGGTAGGATCCATCCTAGACATGGCTAGACTTGGTGTGTGTGTGTCTGTGTTTGTCATTCGTATCCTGTGTGGAGGTGGCTGTAAGTGTGTACCAACTGGACTCATTGTGGAGTGGGTTTTGCAAATTTCTTATATGGTGGGCCTATTATATGTCACAATCTCCACCTTAAAAGATAACAGATATCAAATAGCAGAGAGGCTGAGGTTGACAATCCATACCCCTACATGTGACATCGAGACCTGGCGAACAAATTAGGCAACCCTTGTATTACCCAGAGAACACTCTCAACCCATGTCTCATACACAAACACACTTGCCTAGGCAACAACCGCTTTGTTGGTAGTACCCTGTATATTGCCCACAGATAGTAGCCATGGTGTGATTGCAGTGGACTACTGAGGGCATGGTACCATGTCCCATCACTACAATAGGCAGATAATTGCAGACAGTGCACCTTTACTATGTTCCCCACTGGACACCTGCAACACCTGTACTGCCATCAAATGTGACCCACAAAGGACATAGCATGCCTTAAACACATGTCCTGTATGGACAGATGCCACTGACACCAAGGAATACTTCTATCATGGTATCAATGTAGATGCAGGGTCAACCTGGTGTCCATTACCAGTTCCTGCCACATGAGACCAGGACTGGCACATCTGATGATAACAATCTGTGTATACAACATGGGCCAGACACCCCAGGTACAGTTCCACATGTCACTGAATATGCATGTGGGACATGTGCACATTATAGACACCATCCATGTCATGGACTATAGAACACATACATGGCAAGCATTGAACAGCACTGGCCACACACAATAGTAACCCAGATGACTGGATGGTGAATACAATACCCACCTGTGTGGGCCAATCCAGACACTATATCCCTGAGCCACACTGCAGACCATTGTCCTGTGGCCTGATGCCAAGGTATAACCTTCACCTAGCCTTGTACAGCCTTCTGGCACAGTCAAGCACTACACACCTGTGAAGCAATGCACCAATGCATGTCAGTACTGGCACCCTGTGTCTGTGTGTGTGTGGAGTATAATGCTTTTGATCCCATTCACACTCACTACAGCTCCCATTGGCCTACTGAAACATGCCATCTGATGTCAGACACCTTCACATACCCTTTGCCCATATATCATTCGGATAACCCTTGTGGTGCATGTGATACCTGCGTATTACTGTATTGTGGCAAACTAGCTAGTTAGAAAGTCTATTCCTGACCCTGCCAACTGTGTTAATGTGTGTGAGTCCCTGAGAGAGTGTGGCTGTGTTGACGTTTACACCTATTCATGTGGACAGGCACATGTACTACACCTACCTTATCGCTCCTATATCACTGCTGCAGATGTCACTCACCATCAGATATACCTATGGACAGCTCTCCAGCATGTAAGCTATGTGGCGCATGCAATAACTGCATAGACATGTGATAGCAATACATAATTAGGGGTTTGAAACCTCATACTGGTAAGTGTGTGGCACAAACATGCTTAGGCTTTACTCTCCCATCCCCTCCCTGACTTACTTTGTCTCTTTCTGTTTCTCTCTCACTCCCACTCTGGTAGATGTGAAAGCAGCTTGTGTTTTGTAAGTGATGCTCATGATCAGCTGATGGCCTCTGCATGAATTGCAGTTCCCCTCTAGGTAATTGCATGTGGAGCAGCTGTGGTAACATTCCCATAGCCAATTGCATAGAAACACACTCCAGGATCTAGGAACATCATGTGGGTGCTGGGCCTTTTCATTCACTGTGAGCAGGACCTCAATTTGGTGTTTGGCAAACAACATCACAGATGGTATTGGGATTTACCTCTAACAACATACACTGTGGAGACAGACCAACAAACAGGAGAGAGATGTTCCAGACATGACTACAGAATGTAAGTGCTGCTCTTCTGCATTTGGAGTAATGTTGGTTTAACAGAGTGTGTGTGGATATGGCTGATCTACATGATTTAATACCTGTCATGACAGGGTTATGTGTTTGAGGAAACTCCCACCTGTAGGGTTATCTGCAGACTGGGCAGTGTGTGGAGTCTTATGTTTCTTGTGTTACTCACAGAACACCTATCTTAGAACTGCAGACGCATAGTCTGAGGATTGCAGTCACTACATGGTGACAGCCATGAGAGTTGCTGACTTCATATCCCTCATAGGACATATGTCACAACAAACCCTGGTATGACAGTAAATGTATGAGGGTAGCACAGCAACATGCCAATATTGGCCCAGTGTTTGTGGCTCTAGCCAGAAGTCTGTCAAGCTTTGTACATATGTCATGCAGTAAGAGGTGCATATGTTCTGTACACCATTATTTATTGACATCATACCTGATAACAAGCCAGTCAGCTATCAGACTGCTAGACATGTTATGTATAGTGGGGGTTATTTATGATGACATAACCTGGGCATTCTGTGGTTGTGTGCACAATACTGGGGTCTGTGTACTTATGGTGATTGTTGACAATATGTGTATTGTGCTTACATACCTTGGCCTGTGCACAGACTGTGATAGATGCCATTGTTCTTGGTCCTGTTCTGTCTGATGTTACATGCTGCTCCTGTGTATGGTACCCTATCGGCTCACATGTCTATAGGGCCAAACGCACACATGTCCCATACCACAGACAGGCATCGCACTGCACTGTGTAGTGACCCAGTTTATGTGGGGTTAGTGCGTGAGTGGCATATATGATGATGGTGTTTATCAGACAGTCCATACAGTGTCATATTAAGCTTGTATACCATATGAGTCTTTGACTGTGTTCACATTGGTTGTGGGTATACACTTTCTCACAGGTGTCTCTTACTCTGTGCTGTGACATACATGTAGAGCCTGCTATATTTGCAGGTACATGTGTGTTTCCCCATGCAAAATGTAGTCCAGTGTTGTGGCAGTCTGGCTGTAGTTTGCACAGTGTTTTGTTACATGCCTAACAGCTTAGTGTAATTACCCAGTGTGCTGTTATGTCCAGTTATTTACAAGACATACTGCTGCCAGGCCACCATAACTGTTGTGTGCTTCTGACAAAGCAGTGGGATTCTGTACAGATATATGTCACTAACTACTGGGTAGTATGTGGCAGGTCTATATTAGATGAGCGAAAGCTTAAAAAAGCGAACGCTGATTGATCAAACTTATTTTTGTGAAACTGAAAAATATTGAAGCAGCAGAAACTCAAAATTTTTCCTAGGGAAAGAATTTGGTTGTCCGTTTCTGTTGCTTTGGTATTTTCAGTGTTATGGTGTGTGTGGACATGAGGGTTGTGATGGACCGGTGTGCTTGTGTTGTGTGTATGTGTTTTGGATCATTTTTTTTTTTTAGAAAAAAAAAAATTGCTGATTCGAGATTGTAAGCTTCGCTTATAGAAAATTCGATCAAATCAGCGTTTTTTTTTTAAGCGTTTGCTGATATAATATAGACCATGTGTCAGGACAGACTGACGTGTATTTATGCATAAACTGTGTGGGCATATGTAGTCCAGTATTTGTGATATACCCATGTACATGGCTGTTAACATCTACATTGTCAGGCGTGGTCCACATGTTTCACATGAAGGGGATCTGTATACACCTCTGGACTGACCACAGAGTGCCAGACTGTCCACATATATTGGTCATATCTCTGCTGTAGTCCACAGGATCATTACTGTGCTAGCAGTGATACTGTACTATGATGTCCTTAGGATGTCTGGCAGTAACCAATGGTGTATATGTCAAAAGCAGATATGACCTCCCACACACAACATGTCTGTTAAGACAACCCCTGTTACAGTAGCAACAGTCTACATATATACCTGCAATACATACATGACATCCCCTTGCACTAAGAGGCCGGGACTATTGGTGATGAGGTAGGAATCTACTCCATGTTCTGGACATATGGCAAACATATATGTGTATATATATATATATATATATATATATATATATATATATATATATGTGTGTGTGTGTGTATATATATATATATATATATATATATATATATATATATATATATATACACACACATATGTATATATATATATATATATATATATATATATATATATATATATATATATACATATACATATCTACATATATATATATATATATATATATATATATATATATATATATATATATATATATATATATACATATACAAACTCAAATATAGGCATATACACAGCTATATATATCAACACATATACAGATATATAGATTTATATGCACGTATAGTTATGGATATCTACATATATATTGACATAAATAGGTATATTTGATTAGATATGTATGTACATATAGTTATAGATATCTGCATATATATCGACATAAATAGGTATATCCATACACATAGGATGTGCATACATATATATCTATATAGATATATTTTATATATATATATATATATATATATATATATATATATATATATACACACAGAGATCTAAAAATGGCCATATATATGATGCACTATACAGATGATTAGAAATACATATATATGAATATATATGTGTATGTACACGTAGACATATATAGCCACGGTGGTGCAGTGGTAACGTTGTCACCTCACAGCAAGCGGTTTTCCCGTTCGATTCTCGGCTGGAATGTCTTCTGTGTGGAGTCTGCATGTCTTCCCCGAGGTTGAGTGCCATTCAAAAGACATCCGCAAATGGGTGTGCCTTCGTTGAAGGTTGGCATCCAGCTGGCACCTCGGCACCGTGAAAATCTACTGTCAATCATTAGCAGATTGGAGTTCCGCTGTGGCGACCCCTTACCGGGAAAAGCCGAAGGAACAACATGTAGACATATATCTACATATGTATATGCATATATCCATATCCTTGTCATGTGTAAACATTACGGTTATGTATATCTTCCCACATACAAAGTCACCTACCATAATATGCATCAAGTACAGGGAGTGGTACTTTAACTTGCTATACCAACTTATGTTCTCCTTTCAAACACTTGAACTTCTCAATAGACTACTCCTTTCACAACACAGTACAAATGTGTATTTTTCTGAGATATGAGAAAGCATTCTGCAACACGCATCTGCCTAATTTTGCACACAAATAATAATGAGAAATAATTCTATACTCAAATAATGAGAAAGCATCTGCACACAAATAATGATGCTTAATTCTGCACACAAATAATAATTATGAGAAAGCACAAACACAAGTCTTCTTAATTGTGCACACAATAAATAATAATGAGAAAGTATTCTGCAAGCCTGTTCGTGTGTTCTGCAAGGGCCATTAGCGTGATGTGTGATCACATGCAAATAATAATGAGAAAGCAAGAAGTGACAGATAAAATTCAAACTCATTCTGCAAGCTGAGAAAGCATCACTGTGCTTAATTCTGCAATATGCATGCAAGTAATAATGAGAAAGCATTCTGCAAGCTGGGGCATTAGCGTGATTGCAAATAATAATGCTTAATTCTGCAAGGGCTGTTAATGTAATCACACACACAAATAAAGAGAAAGCAAGAAGTGACAGATAAAATACAAACTCATTCTGCAAGCTTAGAAAACATCACTGTCTGCTTAATTCTGCATACAAATAACAATGCGAAAGCATTCTGCAAGCCTGTTAGTGTGTTCTGCAAGGGCCGTTAGTGTGATGCGTGATCACACACAAATAATAAAGAGAAAGCAGGAAGCGACAGATAAAATACAAACTTATTCAGCAAGCTGAGAAAACATCACTGTCTGTTTAATTCTGCATACATGCAAATGTTAGTGTGATTACATTAGTGCGATAATGAGAAAGCAAGAATACACTAGTGACAGGTAAAATACAAATTCATTCTGCAAGCTGAGAAAGCATCACTGTATGCATGCAAAAAATAATGAGAAAGCATTCTGCAAGCCGGGCCGTTAGAGTGATACAAATATTAATGCTTAATTCTGCAAGGGCCATTAGCATAATCACACACACAAATAAAAATGAGAAAGCAAGAATACACTAACAACAGATAAAATACAAACTCCGAACTCCCCTTAGTAAATCGCCCATAATGAAGCGTGATCACACACACACACACACACACACACACACACACACACACACACACACACACACACACACACACACACACACACACACACACACACACACACACACACACACACACACACACACACACACACACACACACACACACACGCACACAAACAAATAATAATGAGAGAAAGCAAAAAAACAAATGCACTAGTGACAGCTAAAATATGAACTCCCAACTCCCCTTAATAGCTTGCCTATAATGAACACTGCTGCCTACAAATAACGAACTACTGGAACTACTGTCTGCAGAAGCCGGGCCCTTTTAAGATAACTTTTTCTTACCCGGAGGCTGACTTTTTTCTTTTTTTCTCATCCTGATCTGTGGCATGTGGGTGGGTGCTGGGCGGACTCTGCAAAAGCTGCCATTACTGATACTGCTATATTCCCTCCAAACAATGATGAAGCTGATGTCATCATGCATGCCCCTGTAGCCTGGTGATACATGGTGACATCAGCCATACATTTAAAGTTGTAATACGAAAAAAAAAAAATAATAAAAAAAAAATCAGGAATTAAAGGGCCACATGGGAATTTGTGGCACCCCATTATTTTGCCTCAAAACTGGTAAATACTGAGAAATTCGGTATGGTTGAGAGGTATGCACAAGTACTACACAATTGTGGAAGTCAAAGCAATTGTTCAATACTATTCAATTTATGTACTGACAGATATATTGGAAAAACATCAACTGTCTTTACAGCTGTCATGGCGTAGTGGTTAACTGTTGTGACTATAGTGTGCAGGGTCCTGGGTTCAAGACCTGCAAAGGCTGTTTATGTTATTGCTGGACAGAACAAGGGTTGTTGGATACAGTGACTAAGACAGTTGTGAGCAGCTTTAAGTGCATTTGCGTGGGTTTGCGTTAAGCTAAGTGGTGCTTACGTATGGTTAAACGTAAGGGCGCTTACACCATGTAGGCTTCGCTTACCAGTGTGCAAATGTGCTCAGCTGTTATATTGCAGCAATGCTGACACCTATGAAGCATGGCTCAGCCCTGGTAACCAGTGCTCACATCCCAGTCTGATAACATAGCAGGGTAATGACATCTGTAATACGTTTATGCAATTCCATTTACAAAGCATGCATCTATGTGCCATCATTATAGTAGTAAGGGGTGTGTGTGTCATGTCTGGGACACAATTATAAAAGACCTGTACATCACTGTTATCCATGTGAATGTGTTACATACAAGGGTAGTAACCCAGGTAATGTGCCGTCACACTGGCATGTAGTGTAGCATGGCATTATTACTGTTGACAGTGCTTTCCCAGGTAAGAGTAGATTGCTAAATGTAGTACTGACAACAAGCACTGCTGCAGGGATAGTTGGACTTTGAGACCTCACTGTCATGTTCCTGGTGTGTGAGTTGTGTCACAGTATATATCCCCTACTGGATAATGATCTGACATGTGGAAAGTAACTATAGACTACTGTCTGTACAGCACATGACAGTGAGGGCTTCCAACATGTAATAATGGCATACATATTGGTGTCAGATGTCTATCTGTCGACACATTCATCCTACTGCATAGCTACCTGCCAAGATGATGTCTGTCAGTCCCTGTAGAGATGTGCAGATGGCAGTATCCAGCTTGGATATGTACAACCAACCTATGCTTGATTGACACTGACATGTCTGCCCAGCTGTGTTATAACTGGCACATATAGGAGACAACACTCTGTACGCACCACATGCCATGGGTACCTCCACTACACTACCACAGTCAACAGAACATGCTTGGGTACAGGTCTCCATCACAGACACTAACCGTGCGTTGTAATACATGTTGCATATATGTCAACTGGATCACCTCAGTGACCATTTGTAGAAGGTACCCAGAGGATTGGCTGATGCATGTCACTCTCACCCTGAGGGTCACCACAGTGGTGTCTGTCAATAGATTGCTTGCTGGCACATGGCAGGTGGTATGATCCAACTGTACACACATCCCCTACACTTCCCATCTCTGCATGGACAATAGCTAGGTACACATCTATGACCACCTGCAGCGATGCACCCCAGTACTAGCAAATGTGTACATGTGCATTACTGAGAATAGGAGTGTCTGTGTGTTAGTACACCTGTAGTTGGGAATACCATAAGGGCCTTCACACCCACCGCAACACCCATTGCCATAGTAAAATGTGGCTGCTGCTGTACCAGACATTACATGTACCCTGTTATGCTCCTCTCCCTAATGGCTACATGAGTCTTGCAGTACCAGCACAACAGTGTTGTACAAATGGGTCGATAGGCATGGGATATCCATTGAGTTCTGGCAAGTGTGTGTATGTGTGCATGTCTGTATATCTGTAGGGTATAGCATTCTGAAGCCACATACTCCTATTACAATACGTATTGCCACACAGTAGTATGGATAGTGTTGTTGCTGCCCATAGATGAGGCATGACAATGCATTACCCTAGTATGCTTGTGGCATGTACATTAGATGCATATCCCTGTAGTACCACTGTTGGGATGGACAATGGGTTGTATCGCAGTCGTGGGCAATGAGTGATGGTGGGTATGTCAGAATGTCATCATGGGTTCCAGTGTGTGCAATATCCACTGTAGGGTGTGGGTGCTGTGTACACTGTCATTACACCATGGTGTACCCGCTACATGTCCCATGTAACACTGTATGGTGACCACTGTCACCCTCAAATAAACAGGTAACTGATACCACAATCCAGCCCAGTTATGCATGTGCTGTGTGCAGCCTACCTGTAACATATTGGACACATTGAAAAGTTAGTTAGCACCAATAGGCCCAGGTCTCTTGGATGTGTGTCTGCCTGTTATGTGTCTGTTAATGTGTATATGATGGTATGTCACACTATGTATTGTCGATATGCAACCATTACATCCCCCATTACCATGCTGTACATGTCTGGGGATTTTCTGCATGTAACTTGTAACCTGGAACACATCTCACCCTAAATGCTGTGTGATGTGTGCAATGAAAACCACACACTTCAATAACACTACATACCTAGGTAGGGGTCTAGTCCTAGTGTTGCCAAGTAAGAGCGTGTGGGCATGTGGATGGATCTACATCATGTTGCTGATTATACATGTCCCAGTGGGTCACCTGTCCATGTGGCACAGCCAGTAACTGTTATACAAACCTGAAACATGTGTTCAACTGTACCCAGGATATGTCACAGCTATGGTGTCACCACAGTGCCATACCCCTTGTGGAATATAACTGCAGACCATCCTCCTGCTGCCATATGTACACCTACAACACAAATGGATAACATTATGGAGACCACAATCACTCAGTGTTACTAACAGCTATAATGCATCATGGCTGAACAGCTACACTACCTGACATGTTCATAGGTTCATAGGTTCATAGGTAGGTACTAGGCTATCTGCCCAAAGGCATTTATAAGCCTAGCCAGAATGCGTTGGCTTTCGCCGCCTCCTTAGATTAGTTCCCTGTACCTCTGTCCAGCAGAGCCACTGAAGTGATCCCCGAGGTAAACTTTCTGTTTCCCATCCACTCGTCACGGTTTCTTTTGAAGAGTGTTAACGAGGAGCTATGTCTACTGTAGACTGAGATATTGTTCCAAAGCATGGAAAGTCTCTGGGACAGGAATCTATCCCTCCAGCATGTCCTATTTATTGTTGTGGTGAGGTTTAGATCCCTAGAGCATGTGGCGTGAGGGGATAAGGTTTTCTTTAGGTGGAGCATGTCCATTAATTCTGGGTTGGACATGGCCTTGTATGTCAGGCAGAGATCACCTCTGAGTAGGCGGCATGCAGCTGAGTACAGCTGGAGTTTCTTCAGTCAAGCACCATAGGGCATCTGTTTGAGGCCAGTGATCCTGTTGGTGAGGTACTTCTGTGGTCTTTCCAGCTGTTGCAGATGTCTTGTAAGGTGCATTCTAAATGAGGTGTTGTGCTCTATGATGGGTTTGATAAGTGATGAATAGAGGGGCACAATGACCTCTTTTGATCTGGATACAAGCCCTTTTGTGATTAGGTGGGCCACATAGAAGGATTTTCTAACCACTTTGGCAATATGATCATCAAAGGTGAGATTACTATCTACTTGGCTCCCCAGATCCCTTATTATGTTTTCCATATTTAGGGGACTACTATCTATGTGGTAGTTTGTGGGTACTTTGTTTTTTCCAAAGGGGATGACTATGCACTTTTTGGCATTTAGCTTAAGGCCATGATTTTGACACCAAGTATCAGTCTCAGTGAGACCCTTTTGGAGGATGTCTGTGTCAGCCAGAGAGTCAATTATAACCCCTAGTTTGCAGTCATCTGCAAACTTGGTCAGCCATAATCCTCCTGTGCTTGCCTGTACCTATAAGAAGTGTATGCTGAACAGGAGGGGTCCTAGGACTGAGCCCTGGGGATCGCCACTTGTAACTGGTTTAGAATTGGACCTAGCTCCCACAACTCTCACCATGTGGGTTCTGTCCGTGAGCCAGTTGGCAACCCATCTTGTGACGTAGGGGTTTATGTTCAGGCTGGTGAGCTTGTCTATAATACCAGAATGGGGAATGGTGTCGAAGGCCTTAGTGAGGTCTAGGTAGGCTGTGTGTACCACCTTTCCCTCATCTATAGCCTTGGTAACTGTCTCAAAGAAGTCCACCAGGTTTAGGAGGCATGATCTGCCCTTAACAAAGCCGAACTGGGTAGGGTCCAGTGTTTGGAGGTTCCCAATGTCTCTATTAGTGAGGTCCATGATGATGCGCTCCATAGCCTTGCAGACCAAGCTAGTCAGGCTTATATGGCAATAGTTCCCAGGGTCTGTTGTGGCTCTACCTTTGTGGAGCAGAATAACCGTTGCTGTGCACCACCCTATGGGTACATGGCCTGTGGAGAGGCTGAGTTTGAAGAGTGTGTTTAGGTGAGAGGTTAGTTTGTCTTTGAGCTCATGTAGGATGCAGCCTGGGACACCATCCTGTCCCTTTGATGCTGTGTTTTTGGCTTTGGAGAGGGCTGTTTTTACCTAAGTGTCTGTGATTTCAGGGACTCTACATTCTTCTGGTATGGTTATGGGCCCTTTTGGGGGTGAGAGGGGATAAATTTTGTGCTGAACCTGTCTGCCAGGATGTTGGCGATATCGGGCGGTTCAGTGTATTTTGTGCCATTCTGCACTAACTCCAAGCAGATCTGATTAGCATTGCCACTTAGATTCTTGACATAGCTAAAGAATGCCTTGTGGTTATCCTTGGAGTCCTTGGCAATTTTTCTTTCAAAGCTCACCTTAGATGATTTTATGAGGGACCATAGTTTCTTGCTGATACTGATCAGGGATGTCTTCCCTTCTTTGGATTTTACTCTTTTCTGTACTAGTTTCCTGCTTCTATTGTATAGTTTGTTTATGGCAGGAGTCCACCAGACTGTTTTAGTTTTCTTGCAGGAGTGAGTCTTGGTTTTGCTTGGGATGGCACGATCCATGCATTTTTGTAGGTGCCCGTAGAATGCATTTGTAAAGAATTTTGCAGCTTGGACAGTGTTATCCTTCAGCATGGGGGCTTTGAAACTTTCCACCTCGGTCTTAAGTAATGTAAAGTTTGCTTTTGAAAAGTTTTTCATGGTGGTTTTCTTGTCCAGAGGTGGGGTCAGAATGTGGATATACGAAGTGATTTGTTTATGGTCAGATCTAACCAGATAGGGGTTGACCTCTGGTGTGGATCAGCCATGTTGGTGATGACCAGGTCCAATATTTTGTCACCTCTGGTGGGAGTGTTGACCAGTTGAATCAGGGCATTTGAGTTTATAAATTCTAGGAAATGTTGGGCAAGGGAGTTAGTACTTGAGTAGTTCTCCCAGTTAATGTCTGGGTAATTGAAATCACCCAATATTAGGGTGTATGTTAGGACCTTTATGTTTCCCAGTGTTTTCAGAAACACGGAATGGGAGCCCTGGGACATGGTGGGTGATCTGTAGCAAGCTACAATTTGAATTGCAGTTTTGCCTGTTGTTATTTGCACATGGATGATCTCTAAAGCATCGTGCTGTGCCACTAACTTGGAGGTGTGTGTATCCTTGATGAATATGGATATGCCCCCGCCTTTTGTATTTCAGTTTGGGTTCTGTGGCTGAAATGTATGGTATGAGTTATAGCCTGGTAGTGCTGGGGTGCTCTCTAGAGTCTTAAACCAGGTTTCTGTTACTGCACATATATCGATTTTCTCCATACTGAGGAGTGGCACGAGTGCGTGCATTTTGAGGTTTAAACTTCTGGCATTGAGTAGCAGTACCCTCAGTTTTTTGTTACTTGTGTTATTTATGGCAGTAGGTTTGTCTTTTGAGCCTTGCCTAAAAAAGGCACTATGGGGGTGGCAAGAGCCTTGGCCAGTATTCGAAAGCCTAAGGGTGACAGGTGCAAGTTGTCTCTAGCAAATCAGAGTGGCTTGTTGAGCATGTCATCCCAGGCGGACAGACACTGGATCCCCTTTGAATGACACCAGAAATTTAGCCAATTGTTGAAATTGAGAATTTTTCTTTATACTGTGGTATCATTCTTGGTGAGGGCAGGATGCTATTCAGGGTCAGGGTCATACCTGCCTGGGCTATGTGATCAAAGAGCTATTCTATGTCTCTTTTCATGTACTCCAGGGAGGTATGGCTCAGGTCATTCACACCAACATGGACAATGACAGAGACATATTTGTACTTGTTCTGGCATGACCTGAGTGCTTGTGTTATGTGGTGGATCCTGGCACCCAACAGGCAGCTAACAGTAACCTTCTCCTTATTCAGCCTAGTGAGTGGGACGTCAGTATGCCTGACTATAAAGTCACCTATTACTAGTATGCTGGGTATGTTATTTTGGGTCTACTTTGTATAACCGAACTTCCGATTTACCGACACACAATTTACCGACCCCAAACAACCGAAAACACACAACACCGACAAACACCAACAACTCAAAAAACCGAACACCATTACACCGACACAAAAAATGTAAACTACACATTGCACACAATAACATATCCACTAACCTTAACCTAAACCCTAACCCTAACGTCTGACACTACCGCACACTTACCCAACCCGCACCCTAACCCTAACTCACTTAACCCACCCCTAAACCTCAACACCGTCACTATCGCACACTTACCCTACCTGCACCCTAACCCTAACTCACTTAACCTACCCTAAAACATTAAGCCCGTCACTATCGCACACTCACTCCACCCGCATACTAACCCTAACACACTTAATCCTTCCCTACACTACACTCCGTCACTATCACAGGCTTACCTTATCGGAACCCTAAGTCCGACACTACCGCACAGTCACCTTTCCCACACCCTAACCTAAAATCCCTCACTATCGTACACTTACCTGTCCGCTCCCCAATCCTAAATCTGTCACTATAGCACACTTACCGGATCGCGCTCACACGTTGCCGTTGTCGGTCTTTTGGCTGTCGGAATATCGCCTTTTTGATCCCCTACCTGTTCGGTCGTTCAGTCTCGATCTTCTGAGTGTCGGTGAAGTGGCAGTTCGGTTATTCGAAGTAGACCCGTTATTTTGCCTTAAGGGCTGTGATTGCATGGCACACTGGTTTGTGAAATATGTGTTTCATGGTTTGTGTTGGGGGGAGTGCAGGCTTCTTGGATGTTTGCTTTGGAGGTCTCTGTTGGTTTTGCAGATTTTTATTTAAAGCCTCCGAGTATGTTTTCATGTATTTATGTGTGTTTTTTGCCGGTGCTGGTTTAATGGGTTTATGTGAGACTGGTGGTGTGATGCAAGTATTTCCCTTCTCCTCTTGACTGTCTGATCCAGTCTTGGGTTGAGAGAGCTTAGCCTCCAGTTTGGCTGTATAATTGCATCTCTCGTATATATTAGTGTTTGGTGGTAGGAGGAGGGGGTTGTCTGTGTACATGAGGCAGTTTTAACATTGCCTCAAAATGCCCAGATTCACCAGTTGGACTGGAGAGTACACCTGAAACTGCCCTTTGGACATGTCTGGATAGGTACAGTGAACTGTTTTACTGGATGGCTGGTAAGGTTGAATAGAGAGCCTTGTCCATCTGTACAGTACAGGAGGGTCTAGTGTTAGGGTTTATAAGTGCTTGCTATAACTTTTGAGCAAGTACTGGGCTGAGAAATGAATGGCTTGAGTGCTTAAGTTGAAAGTTTGTATAGTTCCAAGGGAAAAATTGAAGAGGAGACTTTGTGGAGGCGGGAATAGTTTTACCCTAGCTAATTGGCACTGCCCGACGCACAGAACCAGGCAAATACGGTATTTATAGCAGGAAAATGAAAGAGATTGAAATTAGCCTAAAATGGCCAATAAACTACTAACTTCTGAGCTAAAACCACTCCTCCAGGGACAGATAGGCTGCTCAAAGCTCCTCTCTCTCACAGGTGAACAGAGAAACATCCTTCTATCCAAGTAAGGTATAGGCAAACACAGAGATTTGTAACATCGCCCTGAATTCAGCACTAACCTGAAAACTGGACTATACTAGCTTAGAAAGGGAGGAAACAAGTATATATATATAT
This sequence comes from Protopterus annectens, assembly GCF_019279795.1. Classification (NCBI taxonomy): domain Eukaryota; kingdom Metazoa; phylum Chordata; order Ceratodontiformes; family Protopteridae; genus Protopterus; species Protopterus annectens. The sequence continues at coordinate 562,944,595 of NC_056739.1, read as the reverse complement.
ATATATATATATATATATACATATATATATATATATATATATATATATATATATATATATACATATATATATATATATATATATATATATATATATATATACGAACAGACGGATTTAAACAAGTTACCCAATTAACCAGAAAAAAATCTCAAAACTGAGCCCTGTTCCAGCAGTCTTCAATCAGACAAGTTCTAACTGCACACTCCTGCTACTAGGGTGCAGGGGAACCTTCTCCAAAAAAAGACGGCCTGGATCAGTGCTCAAGTTATACAAACAAATCTAGATTCAGCAGGCTTGAATCTGGTCTATGCTACAGCAACAAGGCACATCAATTTCAGAAAGAAACAGTTCAAATAAGCAGGCAAAATAAGTCTGTGACCAGAAATTCCCAGCACAGAAGGGCAGAATCCAGCCTCTCCTCCCACAAGAGTGCAGACCACAAACCTTCTTAATGTAGAATAACTGGCCTGAAGCCCAAGTGCTTAAGTCAGAATGTATGCATTAAACATTACTCCTGACAACATGTTACACAGCAGTACATTGGTACACTGTAGTACAGTCACCCTGTGCATCAGAACCATATTAGCCTGTCCCTGCATCGATGTTATGGATGACAGGGATGTAGCACAGGTATCATCATATGCACAGGGTTTGTTGTTGGTTTACCAGAGACTGAGGGTGGGCCATACATTTGATACCATGTGTGTGGTTGAGGGGTGTAATTAGTTGAAATGGGCATAGTGTGTTTGTATAGCGTGTGAGTATGCATGTACACAGTTCTGCCATGTGGCTGCCCTATATAGGTGTTTCTTGGACAGCTGCAGACCATACCTGGCAGGGTGTGTAGTTCAATGCCTCTGGCCATGAACATGTGTACTGTGCCTGCCAGGGGTTCCATGGGCATGTCCAGGTACAGGCCTCGATATGATACTCTCCCTTGATGATGACAGATGTCCGCTGGAACCAGGTCCCTTCTGAGACTGGCCAGGGCCATGTGCATGTGGCCTGCTGTAGTTTATTGTGGACAGTGACCCCCTGCAGTGCTGGGGCTGGTACTGCCACTGCGGGAGCACCTTGGTGTCCTAGCACATCCAAGTTGACCGCCAGCTGTTGGTGTTGTTGGCTTAAGTATACATGCATGTGATGCATGGGCTGTGTTAGTATGTGATGCCCCTTCCCCTGGAAAACACTGCACCCATATACACAGTATTTCTGTGCACCTGTTCTGCACCCTGCTATGTACTGTGCACCAAATCACACAGGTGTACAAACCATTGCTGAATGTGTATTACTGTGTCAGTTATGTCTGCTCTAATGCTCACAGGCCCAATGTGTTTGAGCGACATATACCTGGGATGATATGTGGACAGACATCATTTGTGAATGCCTAATGTCTGGTTTACAGATCTCAACATTAGTGGTGCATGTATAACCAATATGATACTATTACACTGACAACCGTCAAACCTTACCATGGCTATGGGGAGTGTACACACCCTTATTGATATGACGCACTCTTTCTTGATATGCCATGGGACCACATCACCGCATATATTACCATTACATGAGCCTGATATGTGACATATGTCCTGTAGATTCACATGCAGTGTCTAACAAATGCATTAGGTGTGCAGATGCTGACCGCGATGCATATATTCTGTGGGTGCATATGTGTGCATTCCCTTATCATGGCAGTTTGTTGCACCTAGTGGTTATGTCTACTACAGCAGTCACTGTTCCTGCCAGGGGTATACTAGAATGGGCCATCTGCATTTGCCAGTATATGGTCAGTCTGCCCTATACATGTCCCTCAACTCTGCATGACTGCAAGGTCTACTCATGTGCACATCCCTTGGAGTTCACACACTGCTGTCACTATTGCTGTGGAGTTAGGGTTATGTCTGCCACAGTTCATGAACCTGACAGTGTACAGATACAGCCATTATTAGCATCCTTCAGATCCCTGCTGCAGTGCACTGGTGTGTCATGATGACTCACCCTCCCCACCTTCAGCCTTTTTGCAGATGCTTGACAACTATGGCCTACACGTGTGTCAGTTTGCAGTGTCCCAAACACTGAACACCATGTGTAACAGCCTAGTCCCAGCTAATGACTGGCAAACATATAGATGTACACTAGCACCGGCACAGTACAAATGGGGATGATGGGCCTGAGGTGGGGTGAGGCACTGGTTGCATGGCATATCTTACATAATACTGTCTATAGGTTTCCAATGTGGTCATGGTACACCAGTACACATTGCAACGTATGACGGTTGGGGACCTCTTCTGTTATGCATACAATACCTGTACAGAGGCCTAGCTGATGTTTCCTGTGATACAACTGTCACATCTGTTTATCCTAACCCATAGGCCACATGCTTGCAGAGTCCAGGCAATTGCTGACATGGGTACCGCACAGCCAGTACTTGCTGGACATTCCTGCTACATATGGTATATATGCACTGTTGTAGCACTGTATAAGGGTGATGTTTCACACATGTGCCTACTATAGGCCATGTGTTCCACCATTATGATCATCCCTATGGACACATTTCACAATGACAGGGTGTTAGTTATCTTGCAGGTGTCTGACATACCCTTCAGAAACCCCATCATGATCATCACTGTGATGCAGTGCAGTTAACAGCAACAATACGTGAACATGTACAGCATGCATTATGGGTAGGTGTGTTAGATGTGTGCATGGAATATCCCATAGTCATTACATGACTGGTTTATTGGCAAGCATGAACATAAACCATATTCACCAGCTGCAGGCTGCTGCCTTGGTGGTATACCAGAGGGACCTACATAAGAGTGTGAGAGATGTGATGTCAGTGACCACAGCTGTGGCATTGCTACAGTGTGGGTGCAGCATTACAGTACATCAACAGTACAAGTCCACAATACTACAGCTTATGCACAGCTGTTTATTACTACTACACAGCAACAGACTATATATATGACAACTCACATATGCATGATCTACCTGTACAGATGTGGATGCATATGCAACAGTGTTCTACTGATGTGCCCTGTGGCCTTACTTGCACACTCCTCAGCCAGCATGTGGGTAGCACCCACCTCCACAATCGTCTCCGCCAGTTGTTGCGTGTGCAGGTGGGCAGGTGCCATGAAGCTGGTGAGGAGCTCCTCAACACATGTCGGGGGATGGATGGCATGACCCCCCCCTGTTGCAAGGTGATCCCCCCAGACTGTAGCAGCATGCTGATGGGCATTGCGAAACAGGTCACTACAATGATGCCAGACCACCTCATAACTGTGGTTATGCAGGCTGACATCATTGACCCTGTGGACTAGATTGTTCCACAGGGCGGTCCAATCCTGCTGCTCATGGGCTGTCCTGCCAAAGAGAACTTGATAGTGTTTTATCAGGTGGTTAAGAATTACCTCATTTTCTGCCACTGAATACACTGGAAACTTGCCGTGGTGCATCTTGCCTGAAAGACATAAAGATGGAAACAAGTCTGAGCAACTCATACAGCAAGGTTACCATAGTTCTTAATACACGTCTCTGTCTCCCCTCACCATATCAGCGACAACAAGCTGTACACACAACACAATAGATATGGCTACAGCTTACCTACCATTGGGGCATATATATTATATTGTACCACTCTTTGTGGTATGTGTTTGTAGCCATGTTCCCTGTGGGGACACTAACATTGCTGGCCTGTTACGTACTATTTCACCTGCATGCCATTGTCAGGGCCACTATGGTTCCATATATGCATGTGGTATACTTGCTATGTGATTGCTGCACATCTGTCATTCTTTGTTAATGAGGATATCTTGGCATGTTGTTGGACATTTTCCGGGATTGTGTGGGCTATTACTACTCACATATGTTCTATAACAGTGACACAATAGTATGTTTAGGGAATAGTTGCCAGCAGAACCACCTCTCCACCTCATGTGGCCATGTTATCAGGCCACATCACATGTGGAACTCACCTTGAGGCCTCCTCATCTACTGGTCCAGCACTGCCTTCAGGTAGAACCACCTCAGCAGATGGTGTCCCTCCCCCCAGAGGCACACAAAAACATGATTCTGTCACCTAAGGTCAGGTCCAGGGTCTGTTCCATAGGGAACTCTACAGAAACTTGTGGGATGTGCTACAGCACCTTGAGGCCCTCAGTACACAATCACAGGGTTTGCATGCTCCTCCTACTCAGCCTCCAGGCCATGCACCTTCAGGGCCGTGAAACTGCTGTTGTGACTAGCAATGGGTAGGGACCTTGTTCCCACTGTTTCCATATGGGGGCCCATGGGGCTTCCACACTGCAGACAACACCAATCATCCAGGGTGTTTACCCACCAGATGTGTATTATACCACCCCTGTAGGCTGTCCTCTATATCTACCAACCCGAACCACCTCCACAAATATACCTGCTATCCTTCCCCTTATTCCCATTCCCTTCTTCACAGACAAGGGCAATGTGGTCCCAACAAGGGGTTCACATGTGACATAATCATCCATGTTGCACACACTTACAGCTGTATATATCTGTGTGTATTGCTATGTGTGATGTTCCCTCACACATAGCATGCAGCACTGTGATGGTAATATAGGGGACTTGTATTTGCATACGTGTGTGTGTGTGTGTGTGTGTGTGTGTGTGTGTGTGTGTGTGTGTGTGCGTGTGTGTTTGTATATATGTAGACACATATATATATATGTCTACATATGGGTGTCTGTATATCTGTAGACATACATGTATATATGTACACATATACATACCTGTATATATGGAGTACATTCAGACATCAGATCCACAGACTCTGACTCTCCTTCCTGCACAGCTGCACTGTTCTGCCTTGCTACAACACAGACAGGTACCACATATGAACACAGCCTAACATTAGGGGGGTATATATAGGGCTGGATTTCAGGTAAGCCTATTACACACCTATGTCATTTCAGCTTGCTACAATACATGTTAACATGAGTGTCCTGCAAGTGGTGGGCTCTGGAACCCATGTGTCCATCATTATGGCATTACTTCCACCACCAGCTATTGGCCACAGCAATATACTTGCTTTCCATTACACAACACACACTATGTTGGCTTACATCTTGTCAGTCAGTGCTGCTCTGCACAGTTGACGGGTGTGGCCCACTACCCACAGGGACAGACCTGATGGCACATATATATCATTCCACATCATCTATACCAGTATTATGGACCAAGTACTACTGTCAATTACATGCATATATACTTCACATACCTGTTGTGAGAATGAGGCCTGTTTTGGATGGTTTCCTTGTAGGAGTATTTTTTTATCTCCTTGGCTTTGCCTTTAGCCTGCTTTCTTTCAAGGTTTGTTTGTTTGATTGTTTCTGTTTCGGTTTTGGTTTCATTTTCTCTCTCTCTCCGTCTCATTCTCTCTCTCTCTCTCTCCAGTAAATGGATTGAGCTGCTTGGAATAGATTGCAGCATGACTTTTGTAGGTGATACACATGATCAGGTGATGGCCTCTGCACCACTCAGTGTCCTCCACTTGCTACCAGCATGCAGCATGCTGTGCAGTACTTCCAATTACCACTGTCATGGCCACCCACTACTATAAATCCCTACATCATGTGGGCGTGGTCCCTTTACCGTTCCTGTATGGTGGACATCCTTCCAGTGTGTGGGCAGCAGCGTTACAGACAGCAGGTAGCAATACCTCTTACAAGAGAACTTGCACACTCAGACCAGCTACATATTTGTATGAGGTTCCAGAACTACAGACAGAGTGTGAGTAGTTTTGTTATATGCATTGTATAGCACCAGTGTTACAGGGTGTGTGTGTACTTACTATTTTAACATGGAATGCAGTCTGTCTGCACAGCTCTCAACTGTGAGCCTATCCACGATGGCCAGAGGTGTGACTGTTATGTTTTGTCTGTCCACCACACAGGTCTTGTGTCAGATATATCACTGACCGTGTGTGTGTTGAGTGCTATCAGTCCATGGCTACATCTATTTGTGTTTCTGACTTCATATTCCTGACTAAGGGTATGTTGCAGACTATCCTGTAACACCAGCAACTTGCTTAGTGTATGACAACACTTTTTTCACATATGGGCCTGTGTTCCAGCCTCTGTCCTCCACCTACATACCAAGCTTTGTCCATATGACATGCAATCAGGGGTTGTTATGTAGTGGCCTGTGAGTATGTCATGTTGCCATTCCTGCCATCATTCCACTGCTGCTGTGGCCCCCCACATATTGGGGGGTTGGGTCCATGTATGTCTGGGCTTTATCTGCACAATACATGTGTGACCTTCTGCAGTCCAGAGGTCAGTGTATGTAACAGTGGTATATGCCCCTGTATGTCAGTCTGTGGAAGGGATGCACCATAAATAACCTAGGCTGCTACAACATGTGAGGGATATCAGGAGTAAGCTGCTTTAAGGTATCCTTATGTACATTACCATACAATTCACCTTGGGGAAAATGCTGGCCTACTGCTTCCTGCCATACAGACTGTTCTGCTTGTCAGTGTGATTGTGATGGTTTCAGTTATGCCTTGTTATGTAACAGATACATTCCATTGTGTCAACTGAAGTATTTTCCCCCTAGGGATTGCATACAGAGTGTAGTTAGAGGCTGCTGGACTATACATATGCATTACTTACTGTTGATTGTTATCCTGTGGCCCAGATTGTCTTTACTGTTGTACAACTTGAAGGCCTTGACCTGGACAGCAACATATGTTATGCTTTTCAGAATACTGTATTAAATGTTCTGTTTGAGAGTTGCATTAATCTGCTTATATTTATTTCAAAGTCTAAACAGCTATATGACATGGCATATACAACTGTATATACAAATGTAATAGTACACAAATAAAGCTTTTTCAAACTTGCAAACCTTTGTGTGGTGTTATATAATTTGGCCTCTCTGTGGGTATATGTTTCAGTCAACAATTGTCTTTTGTATGGGTGACTCATACAGTGTCCATTTGATAAGGTGGCAACTGTAGGAATACTGGCTGTTCTGTATGTTGTGCACCCTCTAAATATATATCTTCCTATACATATCTCTGTGTGTGTATGTATAGTTACATATATAGCTATATATATATATATATATATATATATATATATATATATATATATATATGTGTGTGTGTGTGTGTGTGTGTGTGTGTGTGTGTGTGTGTGTGTGTGTGTATGTACCTTAGGAATGTTTATTGCTTCCACATTGTACATTCCCTATGGTAGCCAAACTGTACTGCATGATATGTTATTGACACCAACATGACATCATACAAGTGGGATGTTGTGTCGGGTCCTGGTTATGGGACTTGCAATAGTTGATATTGTATTGCAGGGCAGACCTGTTTGGCTGTGGGGGGGGTAACATCAATACGTACAAGGTACAAGACATATGTAACTTGGGCCCCCTCACCCCCATTAATGGTGCCTTTGGTCATAAATGTATTTGTTATGTTCTCTTTTATATCTATAGATATATATCTGTATATATATATATATATATATATATATATATATATATATATATATATATATATATATATATATATATATATATATATATATATATATAGAGAGAGAGAGAGAGACAGAGAGAGAGAAACATATATATAGAGACATATATATCGATAGATGTATGGATATGTGAATATATATATATATATATATATATATATATATATATATATATATATATATATATATATAGATATATTCACAGAATGCGTTAGCTAAACATATATCAGAATATCCTGGTCATGAATTCACTTTTAGGGTGTTACAACTTATCCAATACAATAGGAGAGGAGGGAATAACAAAAATTATTTGGAAACCACTGAACTTTCTTGGCTTTATAAATTAAAAGCCCATTTAGAACCTGGTCTTAATCAAGCAGTCAATATCAAATCCATTCTTGATGCACGCCAATGAAGTCAGAGACTTCTTCTTATTTTGAGTTATTAACTTCTGAAGATGCGTTATATATTATTATTTAATAATTATATATGTTTATACTGTGTGTCTTGATATATTTTATTAGAATGATTTTCAGATAATGAAATGAATTTTAAGTGTATATTAAGTGTATAGATAAAATGAAAGCAGGAATCAGTTAACAATGCTTTTTACATTAACTTAATTGTTAATTGTTAATTATATGTACTTGATTGATGAAATTTGATGATATATAAAGAAGGGTGTCTTGGGTAGATATCTTGTTAGATCTGAAGAAGTGTATTTTATACGTGAAAGCGCTAATTTTACCTCAGTAAATCCTCATATTGCTTTTATTACTGAGTCGTGTTGGTCGTTTTCCAGTTTGTCTCTCTCTCTCTCTCTGTATATATATATATATATATATATATATATATATATATATATATATATATATATATATGTATATATCTAGATATAGGACGTTTGCTCGAATGAGCAAATGTCTGAATCCATAACAACTGAACACAATTTAACAAAAGCACTTTTATCGAAAAAGCGGTTTCGTTAAAGCGTGTTACAAAAAAACACCACTTCATTAACATTTTAGCACCCCCCCACAGCCCCCACCCCCTACTTTAATATTCTCCCTCCGAGATCGCACTACAGTGGGGAAAAGGGAATTTTCCCTTATCTGCACCATAGTATAGCCTTGGCAACAGGCATACTTAGAAGTGCTTCTTCGGTGAAAAGCACTTTCGCGTAAATATGCCGTGCCGTTTGGGTTTCGGACATTTGCTCATTCCAGCAAATGTCTGAGACCCATATATATATATATATATATATATATAGGTATATACATATATATATATATATATATATATATATATATATATATATATATATATATATATATTTATATATATACATATATATATATATATATATATATATATATATATATATATATATACACATATATATATATATATAAATATACACATATATATATATATATATATATATATATATATATATATATATATATATATATATATATATATATATATATATATATATATATATATATATATATATATATATATGTATATGTAGATATATATATATATATATATATATACGTCTACTTCATACGACCTAAATTTCATTTGACTGAAATTCATTTGACTGATACCAAAACACTGAAAGTTCAAAAGAGTGAAAACTCATTTGACTGAAACTCATAACACTGACACATTGAAGTAAAAGGTATATGCCGTTTTCCCCACTGTAGTGCGATCCTGGAGTTAATATATAGTTAGGGAGGGTGTGGGGGGCACAACCCCCCACCTAGTTTGGGTAAATATTGTTTTCTGCAAAGAGTTATTCATTGCAGTTATAAATATCCATGTGTATGGTTTAAAATGTATAAAGTATGTGGAGGGCAAAGCCTCCCACCCCCCCTAACTATATATACTTACTCCAGGATTGCACTACAGTGGGGAAAAGGGCATATGCCTTTTACTTTAATGTGTCAGTATTATGAGTTTCAGTCAAATGAGTTTTCAGTCTTTTGAACTTTCAGTGTTTTGGTCTCAGTCAAATGCATTTCAGTCAAATGAAATTTAGGTCATATGAAGTAGACCTATATATATATGTATATATATATATATATATATATATATATATATATATATATATATATATATATATATATATATATATATATATATATATATATATTTATATATATATATATATATATATATATATATATATATATATAGATATAGATAGATAGATATTTATATATCTATTTAGATAGAAATATATATACATACACACGTGCTATTGCTATTGTAACCTGATAGTAACTTTTTTGCTGACTGTAATGGAACTTTGTTACATTTTATTTACTGAGGAGCTTTTCTCCCTGGTTCTCTGCTGAAAATGAGCCAAAAGCTCAGTCAGACTAACACGGTTAACAAATGTATAATAAATAAATACATAAATAAATAAATACATCTACATGTTTAAATACATTTCCTGTACTGTTGAATGACTGTGCTGGATGATATGTTTGTGAAAATAGCAGAATTATGTATATCTGACATGGCTTAGTGGTAAATCACTTTGGCTATGGTGTGCAGGGTTCTGTGTTTATTTTGTTGCTGGGCAGAACAAGGGCCATTGGATCCAGAGTGATTAAGTCACTTTTAAGCAGTTGCAAGTAGGTTTGCATGGGTTTGTGTAATGGTAAGCACTTCTAACTTCTGGTTACAGTTTCTTATACTGATTTAGCTTCTCAGCTGCTTAACCTGTGTAGGCATTACTTACCCCTGCGCAAACAAGCTTAAATAAACTTATTGCTGCTTAAAAGTGCTTACTCCAGCTTACCTCCATGCTAATTTCATTAAAAGAAATGAAAAAGGGTTGATAGGAAAGTGGTGAAAAAGGGGCACAAAGAGGGAAAGACAGTGGGGAAAATAGCTAGGGATGTGCAGGAAGGGTGTAGGGAAGGTCCATAGCTGCCCATTTCTTCTACAGCAACAGCTGTGCATATACACTGAATTTGGAGATAGAGTTGGACACTCATACCCCTGAGAGAGGGGTGAGGACAACAATAATATGTTGTTAACCCAATTAGACCAGATTACATGTGTCCAGTGGACACATGCAAAATGGACAGCTATGTCTGGGGCGAGATTTTTTTTTTTTTGGGAACAGGTTGCCCTTTTATTTTTCAGGTGAGAGTTGGATGTTGGGGAGGAATAGTAGGTATATTTGGGGAGGTAGGTTGGGTAGGTTAACAGACAAGACAAACAAGATGCATACAGGGGTGGTATATGACACATGGGTGGGTAAACACCTAGATGGGGAGGGGTGTTTGGAAATCAGAAGTCCATGAGCCCTCTAGTGGAAACAGTGGGACTGAGGTCCACACCCATGGACAGTCACCACTGCACCTTCACAGCCCTGAAGGTGGCTGTGCTGGGGGCTGAGTAGGAGGGCCAGGCCGACCCTCTTGTTGTGACACACATCCCTCAAGCTGGCGTAGCAGATCTCCGAACTCCCTGCAGAGCTCGTTATGCACCATGACCCAGACCTGGCGACGGGTGACAGGTTCCTGTCTGCACCCGCTTCCATGGGGGGGGTGAGTCCCATCCCATGAGGAGATTCCACCCAAAGTTGGTGCAGGACTAACAGACGAGGAGGTCCCGAGTTGGACCCAAGATGTGCTGGTGTCCAGTGACATGGCCAGCTGAGGTGGGACAGGTGGGTCCACCGGGACCGGCCTTCTAAAATGTGCTATGGTGTTTAAATTTTGTCAACATATGTGAGTTAGTAATAGTCAACACATTCCAGGATTAGGTATAACAGCATGCATAGATATTCTCATTGACCCAAACCATCAGATATGGAACAGTTGCTTAGCAAACAGAACACATGCATATATGGAACTAGAGTGGTCATTACAACAGCATGCAGGTACATTGATGGCAGCATGCCACTAATGTGGGAGTATTTCAACATGGCACATGCATAAAAACAAATTTAAATAATTAGCAAACAATAGGACATATGTCCCAACAGTAGAGTTAATTCAGCACATACCAACTGAGTTGTGTATTTAATTTATTGTTGCAGATATGGTGAGGGGGAGAGAAAGATGTCAGTTAACAACTAATATATTCCTGTAGTTCGCACTACTTTCCTAGTCAGTGCTGTGATCTGTACCTTACAGGTATTAGTACACTACCCTATTGCCTTAGTTTGGACAGTGGTATGGCTGTCGACAATTATATACATGAACTGAGTTTTACCTGCAGTATACACCTCTTACCTGGTATACCTGTAGAGATATTGTTTGTTAACACTGCCTAACTGTTTCTTCACATACTCCCATATTCCAGGTTGATGTTATGCACATACCTGTCCATCTCTTATTGCACACACTCTGGGCATGTCTTCACCACATGCAGGTGAACTGGGACATATTTCGACTATTGCCCTCTTAAACCTTTAGTGACTTGTACAATGACAGGTTTGTTTTATTTGACATTTTCCAAATATGTACTGGTGTGACAGTCAGCTATATGATATGAAATGCTGCCTACATGTCAGAAATTAGCACACTGATATGGCAGAGGACAGGGTAACAGCCGGTAGATATGGGCCAATTAACTGGACATTCTGGATATTTCTGTACACTTGTGGGATATGATTCTGCATACAGCTTACTACCACTCCCAGGATTCGAACCATGGCTATGTCTGCTAAAAGTAAAACACTGTCCATCACAGTTAAGTGTGCTATATAGATATTGCTGTGTATCTCTTGTCTGATTTCTGTCTATAATTCTCCTTAGGTTTTACATTTTGACCTTGTATTTACAACACTCTTATAGAGGATTTTCTAGACAGTTGTATTATTTAGTACAGTGTGGGTGACAGTGATGAGAAATACCTTATTATTCAGAGCAACTGCAACACTAACAATGCCATACAATACCAGAGTAAACAGTACCAGTACAGAATATCAAGTTTTAATTCTAGGCACAGTGTTCATATCTGACAGACCGGTGGGAGCAATGTTTGTTAGCACTAGCTGAATGTTGCCACACAAATTACCACATTACTATTATGCACATACGTGTCACTCTGTTACTGTACACATTCTGGTCACAGCTTGACAACATGGCGGTGGAGATGGGACATACTTGGCTAATTACTCTCATAACATTTTGGGGAGTTGCTAGAGTGCCAGGTGTGTTCTTATAGATGTCTGACAACCAGTTGTATGTCTTGTTTGCTGCCTAAACATCTGAGATCATCCCACTGATTTGCCAGGGGGACAGGGTGGCAGGCAGCAGATATGGGCCGATTTACTGGACATTCTGGACATGTCTGTACAGTTGTGGGGTATGATTCTGCATACAGCCTACTACCACTCCCAGGATTTGAACCATGGCTGCGTGTACAAAAAATACAACAGTTTACGTCGCAGTTGAGTGTGCTATTTGGATTTTGTTGTCTGCCTTTTCACTGTTTTCTGTCTAAGTCTCTCTCAGTTATTTATACTATATGACCTCTTGGGATTACAACAGTCATATACAGACATTCCTACACATTTTATTTATGTAGCACAGTGTGGGTAACAGTGCTTAAAACAACCATACTATTAAGTGAGTGCAACTCTACATTACCATATGATACCAGAGTGAACACATGCAGTCCAGCAGTTAGACCTTTATTGTCAGGCTATTATGCTTTTATTTACTTACAACCTATATGAGACTCTTCCTGCCCTATTCTCTGGTGTAAGCAGTACACGCCTTACACAATACAGGTTTCATACAGGCAATTAACTTACTACTACTTTTAGATTTATTTCCTATGACAGTACATGCAAGAGTATTACTAACCTGCCTCACATCACAACCGGTGCAGCCTACAGGCATGGGCTTCCTGGTTCACAGCCCACTCACCTGCCACTGTGAAAGAGATAAGAGAAATATTTAGCCATACCTATCCATAATATACATAAGCTGGCAATTATTAAACAAGTAGTGGACTGATACTTACACACAGCTGGGACATCCCCTGCCCTCCTAGCCTCTTGGATTCACTGATCCAAGAGATTCCCCTTTCTCCGCTTCAGGTCATCATAGTGATGCCTGACCTGTTCACCAGTTTGGGGTATGGCAGTGGCACTGGTGAGGTCATGGGCGAGACAGTCTCAGGCTTCTGCCTTTTATTGGGAACCCTAGTACTGACCCTGCAGCAGTCTCTGGTCATGGTCTTTCACAAGAAGTCCTGTCAAGACTCTGGACTCCTGGATGCCCCAGTGCTGCGCCCGAAAGCACACACCCTATTCCATTCCAGACATAGTGCCTACAGGGGGAAGCTACAACCAGTTATGAGATGTATTCCCACCTGTTGGGTTTAAATAGGGCCAGTTTCCTGCACTTTGCCATGATTGGACAGTTTTGAAAATGCTAAGCTATGGGCAAACCTGCTTACCTAAGGCTGGCATTGCTTAAAGGGGTATACCAATGGGCAGACTGAGTTAGCTGGCCTACACATCGCTTACAGATGCTAAGCTGGGCTGTGCAATGCTTAGCGTTGCTTAATATTTAATTTGCATTATATTTGCATTTTGCCATTTACTTATTATTCATTGCATGCTATATATTTGTTTGGTATCCATGATTTATGTGTACGTACACTGTATGGGGTCCTTGTGTTTATGAGGGGAGTTCAACACTTTATTACAATGATACCTCACATCTGGGCTTAATGCAGTACTCCAGTTCACAAATTTATGTAGTAGGTTATATAATGTAAACATGTATATAGATTCCTTTGCCATGTTCACTTTGTATTTCCTATAGTGAGGATCTGTTTGGTGATACGTCAATCTTATGTACTTCTGTGATGGCTTAGTGATTAACTACTGTGACTATAGAGTACAGGGTCTTGGGTTTAAGACCTTCAAAGACTGTTTATTTTGTTTCTGGCCAGAACAGCAGCTGATGCATACAGAGTGATTAAGGCACTTTTAAGCAATTGTAAGTGGGTTTGCGCAGGTTTGTGCGAAGGTAAGCAATGCTAACCTCCAGTTAAATATGCTTACAGAGAGTTAGCTTCAATATTGCTTAACCTGTGTGAGCATTGCTTACCCCCACGCAAACGGGCTTAAACTCACTTACTACTGCTTAAATATGCTTACTTCCACTTACTACTGCTTAAATATGCTTACTCTAATGGTTCTCGGGAAGGTTGTGGATTTGGAAGCTGTATGGATTCATCATTCATTACACATTTTACCTTCCATTTGTATCCCTGATTCCTGTGTACATATACTGTATGGGGCACTTGTGATTATCTGTGGACTTTACAACATTATGACAATGACATCTCACATCTACATTTAATGCAGTACTCCAGTTCACAAATATATGTTATGTAGTAAGTTATGCAACAAAATAAATTGACCATAAAGTGATTTGACATGGAAAATGGATTGTACTGGAGTGGGACTCGGACTGGGAATGACTGCTCATAAGGTGAATGCTCTGCCCACTACACTATTGCTGTAGTGCTTCATTTGTATATATTTTGCTTTTTATCCTCTTATGCCATTTAAGCTGCATTAATGGTAGCTAAGCGATGGGAAAACCCGTGCACCTACAGTTAAATTTAATCTGTTGTATAAAAAAACACTTCTTTATATTTAATGTTTTAACCATTGCTCTTGTAAATCCTGGGGGATGTTTGTGGGGGTATGTGAACACCTATGAGTGGTCTCGCTCATTCTTATTCATACACTGCTGTTCTTCATTGAGGAGTGTGTATATTCTGAGAGCTCTGCTCTCAGACACATTCCCTGCACTCATACATGCTCCATGTCCGTTTAGGAGCTCAGGCAGTGTGCCTTCATTGATATGCATGGCGGGCTGCCGTCCTGCTCTTAAACGGATGCTTCCATGCAGGACTAAGCTAGTCTTGCACAGAAGGATAGTGAATCCGTGGGATTATTTTCATTCAAAATTATGAATTTTTATTAGTAACCTGAACCAGAAGGAGTTTATATACTACTATTTAGCACTAAATGAAAGTTATTAAATTGGTAACATTCATGCAGTAGAGCACTGATAGCTGATGCCTAACTCCTACCACTTTGTAAATAAACATACTTTATTTACCAATAAAATATGCATAAATATCATATTTGTGCTACTGTCTTAGGCAGTGTCCACTTGGAATCATAGTGTAACAGCATATCATAGCCCCAGTGAGCACAAACATTCAAGAATACCTTAAGACAAATAAAAGATGGTCAGTGAGATACTGCGATTTTGGTGGAACAACATATCATAGATTCAGACAGCACAAACATTGATTTGTTTTTTTCATCCCTTATTCTGAATATATGAGTGATATTACTACTTATATTGCTAATCTGCCCTACAAGGTGTTTCTGTGGTACTTCATGGTAGCAAGTGCAAGCTTACATAATACCTGGAAAAGTGCAGTTGAGTAATTCCTACTTACCTGTAACAGTAGATGATCATAGAACACACTGTCTTACTGGCATAATTGTAGTACTGCCCTGCTATCCTCCCTCTGGCAGTCTACCATACCTCAGGGCTCTTCTATCTGCTGTCTGTGGGTGGGAAGTTGCAATCACCTGCAAGTACAGGGACTGCCTTTCAAACCCACAAACAAGACCCTTTCAGTTTTCTAGGGTCCAACAGGATGAGAAGATGAAAATCCAAGCTTTCTGAACACCTACTTTTCAAACCAAAAGCCACACACAAACACACACACACACACACACACACACACACACACACACACACACACACACACACACACACACACAACAATAAAGGCTGCTGACAGCTTCATAAAGTTGAGGAAAGAGGGCCAAGTTATTACCTCCAGAATAATTCTAGAGTCCACATCTTTCCAATAAGTCAGTGAAGAGGAAACGGCTGATGGAATGTGGCCTTACCTTTCTTGGATTCACCTCGCCATGGTGGGTGTAACAAAAAACAATACTAGAAAATCACTAATGTGCAATGATTTGCTTACAGACACGATGACTCTTCTTTGCCACAGTGTAGGAAATAAAAAGCCTTTTGGCATTCCTAAAAGGTTTCATTCTGTCAAGGTAGTAAATGAGCTGACAATGCATATCAAGGTATGAAGTATTCTCTCTCTCTTTCTTATTCTTAGGTTCTGGAAACAACACCAGGAAATTAATAGACTGACTAAGAGTGAATTCTGTGACTACTGTCATTGTGAAAGAAGGATAAGTGCATACTACAACCCTATCCCTATGAGAAATCAGGTAAGGCTTTTTCTCTATGGCATCTTGCTCAGAAACTTGTCTTGTAGATTTCAGAGCAATAAGCAAAATAGTTTTTCACCTTAAGAACCTGAGATCCAGCTTGAGCTGCTGGCTCAAAAGGAGGTAAGGTCAATTTTTCCAGAACATAGTTTAGATCTCATGAAGGAGGAATTTGCTTGTGAGGAGGTCTCATATTCAACACTCCTACCATGAACAATTTTACTAAAAAAGAAGAAGAAAGAGGGGGATCCATTGGTAGACAAGCAGAGATGACCACTAAATGCACCTTAACAGATGCATACAATAAGCCATCCTGAAGTAGCTCACACAAATATTTCAAGACTAGAGGGATATTAACCTCACTAGATCTCTTTTCCCATTTAGGCACCACTTAGAAAACATCATCCATTTATAAACATAAGAATTTCTAAACAAGCATCTAAACAAAACCAAGATGGAATCATCCAGGCTGTTAGGCTCAAAATTGGAGTGCACCACTCACTGCTGAGACTGCGTGAGCAAACCAACAGTGTGAGGAAGACTATGACAATTGCCCTTGGCGAATACCATTAAAAGGAACTAAGATTGCCTGAGCCAATAGGGAGTCACCACAATGACCTTTTTCATTTCTTTCTCAACCTTCAGAAGTACCTTGTGAATCTGTGGAAAGGATGGAAATGCATAAAGGAACATCACATCCAAGGGAACAAGAATATGTCTGTCCCCCAAGCATGGCTGCAAGGATGTCTGGAGCAGAATTTTTCCAGCTGCCTGGTTTGAAAGGAGGAGAACAGATCTATATGAGGTGTTCCCCACATCTGGACAGATCTTGGAACACCTCTACCTCGAGCTGCCACTTGTGTGGGTCAGCCCAGGATCTGCTTAGTGCATCTGCCACAACTTCCTGATCTGCTGGGATGTATGAGGTCAGATGAATCAGAAAATGCTGTTAAGCTGTCTCCTAATCCATCATTGGGAACTGGCAAAGAAGATAAGACCTTGTACCCTTTGTTTGTTGAGGTACTACATCACTGTGGTATTGTTCATTACCACAAGAAGGAGACCTGGAGTCCATAGCTTGTGAAGAACTTTCAAGGTGTGACTCAGTGCCAACTTTCCTTGATATTGATGCCCTTCCATGTATCCTTAGGCCCCCAAGTGTCTTTCATCCCCATTGCAATAACTACACTAGCAAAGTTGAACAAATTTGTCTGGACATACTGCACCAACACCAGTGTGGAGAAAGAAAGTACTGGACCGATGCTCAACTGTGCTCTCCACCACAGTAATTCATATCTAATGAAGGACAGACCCAGGAACTGGGATTCCAGGAAATGTAGGTTGGTCAGACCAATAATTTTGATCATACCACTGAATTTTTCTTATGTGGAAATGGGCCACTGGTATAATGAGAATCATAGACACCATTAGTCCAAGAAATTTTAAGAATTCTCTTGACAAGGTGATGTTCCTCCTGCACAATTCCAGAAACACCACCAGGTAAGACAGGATGTTGTCTTTGGAAGAAAATAGATTATTTTGTTGGAGTTGATTAAGCACCCCAAATAGTCCAGTCTTTGTAAGGGTGTCAGACACAACTTCTGAAGGTTCATCTTGAACACTAGCTGGGAGAGTAAGGCTGAGGATTTCTCTAAATATTCCAAACACCTGAAAGTAGGCTCATCATATATCATCAAGTCATCCAAGTCTGGAAAAATGTGAATACCCAGAGTCACAGAGTAGGCCACTACCAGGGTAGAACATTTGTAAAAACATTTGAAGTGCAGTAGACAGCCTAAAGGACAATACAACAAATCTCAAGTATCTCCTAAAGTTATGAGTAATAGGGATATGACAATACTCATATTTTAAGTCCAGGGTCACCATGAAGCAGTGGATTGACAACAGAGGAAGCACTATCTGCAGGGTGAGCATCTTGAATTTGGGGAGCTTGACAAAAATATTGAGAAAGTAAGGGTGCAGTACTGATCTCCATAGCAGCTCATTTTTGGGAACCAGGAAAATTCAGGAATAGAAACCTTTTCTTCTTTCTGAAGGAGGGATTGGTTTTATGATTCATACAAATCCAGCATTTTCCTTAGTACAGGAGGGAATAAAAATGTCTGGTTTAACAGGTGAGGGGGAACTCCTCTGAATGGAGGTGGATGTTCTTTCAGCTATCACCTGTAACCACTGCCAATGATGATGAACACCATTTGTCAGAAACCACTGATTGCCAGGCCACCTTGCTGAGTGCTTACATTTAAGACACTGCATCAGTAGGGAGACTTAAGAAAGATGGGAACTGCACATCAGCATAGTCAGAATTTGTAAGGGGGGTATATTTTTAGGAAAGGAATCCCTCTTGTTAGGTTTGGCAGAGTTCTCATCCTGCCAATTCATCTTAGTGGCTTGTTTTTATTAGGCCTGGCATTCTGTTTTTTTGAGGCTGCTGTAAATGATCCTGCTTATTGGAGGGGAACTTGAGATATGGGACATTTTCAACACCCCTTGCATCAGTTTACCTCTGTTGATTAAGGATATGATTAACTGCTGTACCAATCACACAATCAGAATCAAGTGAAGCATTCATAATCTCATTTTTAACTTATCGGAAAAGTTCTGGCTGTGCAATCAAGCATACCTGCTTATCACCACCAGTGTTGCTACATTTATAAAAATAGTGTCAGTCCCCTCCAAGGTACTCTTTAAAGCATATATTGATACATGAGTAACACTGGAAACAATATCTTTGACACAGACTTTTTGCTTTGCAGGTAACAATTCAGCAAATTCATCTAATCTATATAAAGACCTCATCACAAACTTCCACATAAAATATTGGTGGTTAAACATTGACTGCGCCAGCTTCTTTCCCTTGTCTAGATTATCTGAAAGGATTGGATTTGATGAAAGTCTTTTTATTGAAAGGGTTTGCCTGGGACACAGAAGTAGGGTCTGCAGACAAGGTGGCTTGGAGGCCAGGCATGGCCAAGCACACCCTGAATTTCTTAAACACTTTTTAGGCAGAGACTCATTTAGCAGAGGAAAACTGCAAACTTTCTTAAAAACATCCTAAATGCTGGGATCAATGGAGGAAAGGTCTACTCATCATGCAAAAGATCATAAGCCCCACTGTTCTCTTGCATAGCTGACAATTGCTCACAATTGACTACATCCTTAAATCTATCCAGCATTTGGGAAAAAAGAAAGCATCTCTTTGGGTTTCAAAACCTGTTTGTCCTCAGAAGAAACTAACTGATCAGACTCTGACACTTCTAAAACCTTCCACTCCAGATCCCCTTCAAAATTAGGATCCTTGGATGGTTGAATGGGAGGTGGGAGTGTCAGTATTAGTCATAACCTAGGTTTGCACTCCATAATCAACAGCTTGTACAATGGATCTAGCCATAGCCACCAGCTCAGATTAAAACATAGTTGGAAACTGCTGTCCTGCAACATGATGGCTCTACTGTCTCTTTTTTTTTTTTTTTTTTTTTTTTGCATGCACTACATTAGTGGGAGAATCCCTCAGGGCAGACATATCAACACTGGCAACTAATTCTGCACCCCTGACTTTCCCTGCACCGAAAAAGTTTTGTGCTGTTGTACTTGAACATCTGACCCTTTTGTCACTCACAGTTGTGGTACTAACACCACAGAAGGGGACTTAGATATTAAAGAAGGCAAGTGGTCAAATAGCCTGCCAAAGGCTACTGCAGAGTTACAAGCTATAAGCTGAGGCATATGTTTTGCTTTAT
The DNA here is from genome assembly GCF_019279795.1 of Protopterus annectens. Lineage (NCBI taxonomy): Eukaryota > Metazoa > Chordata > Ceratodontiformes > Protopteridae > Protopterus > Protopterus annectens. Next base: position 562,924,031 of record NC_056739.1, on the reverse strand, counting down.
TTCTACATTTTTTAGGTGCACAAGAGGTAGGTGGGGGTGGGCATTGTTATGAGTCCATCAAAAAGTAGCCAGATAAATTCGCAGCTCAGCGCATAAAATAAATGTCACAAAATACTCCAATATTAATAAATAAAGGCTAGTTTCAACCCCAAATGAATAGAAACAGCATAATACAACCTTAGACAAGGAATCAATATAAATTAATAAAATATTATTGTCAGAAATGTTTAACATACAAAATGGCACTGAAATTGTAATTTAAATCTCCTCAAATAATCGTATTCTCAAAGAAAAAAACTGCAAAACAGTATTTTTTCCTATCAAAACTGTCAAATGAAGCTTAAAGTAAACAGTATATACCTAAAACTGCTGGTAAAGTAAAACTCCAAGTACATACAATTTTTTAGTCAGAAAAAATAAGCAAATCAGCAGAATATACTATTTAAGCTCTGACAAAAAAGGCAGAGGGAAGAAATAAATCCCAAAAGAGTTTCTTATCTCAGCTCAGTAGCTAAAGAGATCCACAGTAAGAAGCAATCTTCTAAGAGATTCTTCTCTTCCTTTGGTACTAGATAAACTGAAAGAGTCCTGTTTGTAGGTTTGAAAGACAGTCTCTGTACTGCCAAGGTGATTGGTCCATCACACTCACAGACAGACAGTTGGAGGAGCTCTGAGTTTTGACAGATTGCCACAGGAAGAGTAGTAGGGTACCACTACCCATATGCCAGTAAGGCAGTGCATTTCTTGAATATTACAGGTTTTGCATCAACATGTATTTTTGTGAACCACAAAAACTGTGAAATTCTAATGACTGACACTGACTGAATGCAACCCTCAGTGATTTACCAGGGGGAAAGTTAATGGAGGTCTGACAATTGGTGTGGAGGATTAAGACTCTTGCCTGCTATAGCCAAGGTACAGGATTTGAGTCTGTTTGACTCTGAACAAGTTACTTAACTAAACAGCTCTATCTAACTGGGGAATTTCAAACAAAACACACACACACACCCACACACACACACACACACACACACACACACACACACACACACACACACACACACACACACACACACACACACACACACACTCTTATCAAAAACATTAATTCCCCCTCCCCCACAATCTTTCTGCTCATTAAGTGCCTCTACTCTCCCATAGCTGTTTGTTCCTAATGCCCACAGGGCTGTAGGCAGTTGGCTAGGTTGCCTAATGCTGCATCTGGCCCTGATAATGCTGGAAACTGGCTCACTGCAACTAGATATCTTAACTATCACCACTTTGCAGAAATTTATACTTCTTCATAACTATCATATTTATGTACATTTGCATATTTTATGTAACTATTTGGACAGTGAAATGGCATTTCATAAAACAGCTCAGCACATAGATTCATAGGTTCATAGGTAGGTACTAGGCTATCGGCCCAAGGGCCTACGTAAGCCTAGCCAGCAAGGTTCCATAGCTTACACCACCCAAGAAAGTTATTTTCCTGTGCCACTGTCCAGCAGAGACATAGAAGTGAGCCCCAGGGCGTATTTTCTATTTCCCATCCACTCATCAAGATTTTTCTTGAAGAGTGCTAATGAAGAACTTTGCTTGACATAGATGGGTCGCGTGTTCCAGAGCATAGGAAGTCTCTGGGACAGGAATCTATCCCTCCAGCGTGTCCTGTTTATTGTGGTGACAAGGTTTAGGTCCCTAGAGCATGTAGCTCAGAGGGATTGGGATTTCTTTAGGTGTGGCATGTCCAACAGCTCTGGGTTTGACATAGCTTTATATGTTAGGGAGAGATCACCTCGGAGTAGGCGATATGCTATGGAGTAAAGCTGGAGTTTTTTGAGGCGGTCAGTGTAGGGCATTTGTTTGAGGCCAGTAATCCTCTTTGTGAGGCACTTCTGTGGCTTTCCAGGGGCTGCAGATGTCTTGTGAGGTACATTCCAAAAGGGGCATTGTACTCTATAATGGGTCTAATGAGTGACGAGTAGAGGGGAACAATGACCTCTTTTTTCCTGGATGAGAACCCTTTTATGATGAGGTTTGCCATGTAGAAGGACTTCCTGACTACTGTGGCGATGTGACTATTAAAGGAGAGACTACTGCCCACCTGGGTCCCAAGGTCTCTTATTACAAATTAGGTATTTAAGTAGATTGCTGCCTATGTGGTAGTTCATGGGTAAAGAGTTTTTACCAAAGGAGATGACACTGTACTTTTTGGCGTTGAGCTTGAGGCCATGGCTCTGACACCAGGCATCTGTCTCAGTGAGGCCCTTCTGTAGGATGTCCACATCATTTGGGGACTTAACTATGGCTCCTAGTTTGCAGTCATCTGCGAACTTTGTTGGCCAGAGACCTTCTCTGTTAGCCTGTACTTCAGAGAAGTAGATACCAAACAGGAGAGGTCCCAGGACAGAACCCTGTGGTACTCCACTTGTCAATGCTTTGAGGTCAGATTTGGAGTCTGCAACTTTTACAGTGTGGGTTCTGTCAGTGAGCCAGTTGACAACCCATCTTGTGATGTAGGGATTTATGCCTAGTTTAGTGAGTTTAGCTATAATTCCAGAATGGGGGATGGTGTTGAAAGCCTTGGCAAGGTCAAGATAGGCTGCGTGAACCACCTTACCCTCATCCACGGCTTTGGTGACTGCCTCAAAGAAGTCGATTAGGTTCAGGAGGCATGATCTGCCTTTCACAAACCCAAACTGGGTGGGATCCAGAGTCATAAATGTCTGCTGACACAAATACAGTGGTCAGTATGTGACAATGTGTAATTTTTTTTTATGCCAGATTATGAGTATGCACCATATTAATAGTTCTGTTAATAATTTGATATGTGTAGACTAAACAGGTACTATATTTAATTGAATATTTAGGTATATTCATGGTATCAGACAACAACTTATATAATGCTGAAAAAAATTTATCTGATTCCCTCTGTCTCCGTATTACCAAATTTGCAAATTTAGCAAAAAAAAAAAAAACTTTCCAGGGGAAAACCAGTCCTGTTAAGGATTTAAACAGATCTTTATTCAATGATGGATGAGTGTTCATGTCTGATTTCCAACTGATAACTGTGCAGCTTAAGTAGTATCATTCCAGGGGGAGGTATCAGGCCTGCCTAAGTAAGTGGCTGTACTTTGTGTCTCCATGTTACTCTGAATTTACAAAGTCTTATATCATTTTACATTTTGACAATAGTTGGATGGCATAGTGGTGCTCTGGTTAACATTGTTGCCTCACAGCAAGAAGTTCCCTGGTTCATTTCTTGGATGGGGTGCCTTCTGCGTGGATTTTGCATGTCCTCCCTGTGTTTGTGTGGGTTTCTTCTAAGCACTCCGGTTTCTTCCTATATTCCAAAGACATGTGTCTGGAGTGTTTCTCCCTGGGCTTCTGCTGAAAATAGGCTCTGTCCTAGTCGGACTTTCCCAGTCAACAAATATTAAAATAAATAAAACAATATTTGGTATCTCTTATCGACAGTTCATGAAAAATTTACCATAATGAGCATGGTGGGGAGGAACCACTGGACACCAGGGCTTACTTTTAAAGTGCCACAATGACACTAACAGCATAACTGGGACCGGGGAGTTAGGGGGAAATCATCAGATACCAGGAATGACTCTTTAAAGTGCTGCAACAAAAGTGCTGTAAAAAGGATTGGGGTTGATGAGCTGCAACCAATGCCATAGACTTGGTGAACACCCAGGGGGCTGTGGTGTTACCAAAGGTCAGGGCTCTCAATTAAAAATGACTGGCTCTCAGAAGAAAGTGAAGGTATCTCCTGTATCATCTGTCTATTTTTATGTGATAGGACACATCCTGGAGATCTATCCAGCACATCCAATTGTCCTTCCTTAAAAGAGGGAGAATGGACTGAACTGTGACCACTTGAAATTTCAAGTATTTGACAAATTGCTTTAAGTAGCCTAGGTCCCTCATCTTCTTTGGTACCAAAAATAATCTTGAATAAGTTCTGAATCTTCATTGGTCTGGTGGGACCTCTTGGATTGGGGAAAGGAAAGGAAAGGAAAGGAAAGGAAAGGAAAGGAAAGGAAAGGAAAGGAAAGGAAAGGAAAAGGAACTGTTATAATCTCTGCTAATTATTGTCTGCACCCAGACATCTTTGGTGATGGACATCCAGGCTTCCAGGTACAGTGAAAAGTTCCCCCAAACTGCTTCCAGAGTGCAGCAGTTAGGCAACCATTCAGGGGCTCTGGAAAGAGTTCTCGGAAAAGGAATATCTGAAGCATTGTTTTTGTGGGACCCTCTGCTGTGTGGGTGACATCTACCATTAGAGTTCACTCCTCTCTGTTGCAGGGGATCTATCTCCATAGGAGTCCTGAGAAAACCCTTGCAATGTCTGGAACTACATCTTTTTGCCCCTTTCTGGTATCTTGAAAATGTCTTCTGAGGGGTAGAAAAATGATTCACTACAGCATATAGGGTTTTCCTATCTTGTTCATTCCTGGAAAGAGCCTCTTTAACTTTGGGTCCAAATAAGGTAGAGCCATCAAAGGATGCATTAATGAAAGACATCTTGTAGGGATCCGCAAAGTCACAAAGTCACAAAGGTATAAACAGGTATGTCTCCTAATGGTAATGCCTGAACCTACCACTAGGGGAAATGCCTTATGTAGCATGGGAAATCAGCTACATGATGGTGTTTGATAGGGACTGAAGGGTGGACAGCTGCAAAAAAATGATCATTTTATCCACCGCTGACATGGACCCTGAGAGAGAGAGAGAGAGAGAGAGAGAGAGAGATTTGGTGAGATCCTTAGTCAAATCCCTTTGGAATCTTGTACAATGTGCCAGATAATTCAGGGACTGCAGGGCGAAGGTTAATGAAGCAACAATTTACTTCCTGTATCTGTTAAAGGCCTTAGACTTGCTTTTAAAGGGTGGATATAGGGTGGATAGAGGAATTTCCTTAGCAAGTTTCTTTTTGATGGCTACTGCCACCATCACTATGGTATCAACTGGGGGGACCCCAGCTCCAGTGGGCATGGTCCTTAGGTGCAACTAGGTACTTGTCCTGTTTCCTAGAAATGAGTTCTAGCATAACTGGATCCTTTCAAGCCTGATGTGAAATGAGATCCACCATTTCTTCTACTGGGGGTAGCACCCAGGATGTAGCTGAGCCAGTTCTGAATCTTCGAGAAACATCAACTCCGCTGGGGGAAGGGCTTCAGAAGGCAAACCACCTTTCTGTCTTAGAAGCTTGAGAATTTCTCCAAGTGAGACATCCTCAAGGGGTGACCTGGGTGATCCCTCCCCTTTGTCGAAGTCTGTCTCTTCTGTTAAAGTTTCCTGCAGGGAATCAATGTGCCTCCTCTTGTACTTATACTTCTGAGAGGCTTCCTTATGGGAGTGATCTGAGAAGGACCCAGAAGTGTGAGGGGAGTCATGCAAAATGACTCTTTTATGGCTAGAACTGACTGGCTACCCTGATGGGATAGAATGAGCAGACTCAGGATGCAGGGAAGACAGTTGAGGAAAGGAGAGGACCCAAGGTGGGGCAAGGATGTCATATCTCCAGTTATGTGCAGATCTCTCTCCATTGCCTCAAAGGCAAGAGCCGATGGGGAGTCCAGGTCAGCTCCATTATGAGCCTAAGCCACCTGCTTGGAGAAATCCAAAACTTCCTCATGATCCTGCCTTGATGCAGAAGTCTTCATCTAGAGCCAAAGGCCAGAAGGGAAGGGATGGCTCAGACAACCTTGGAGTAGAACCTCTACTCCTGGATTTGGGGCTGAAGCTACAGCTCCAAGATCCCTCAGGCTCTGACAAGAATGATACCAGTTAGACCAGAGAAGTTATCGGACTCAGGGCCATGCCTTCGAATTTGACCCAGACAATCCATGAATTCTCAGATCTGGTACCTTAAGAGCCAAGGGATAGATTGGACTAGAAGTTACCAAGGATATTTAGGCTGGTCCAAAATTCATGAGTCCAATGGGAGAAGGAGACAGGAGTGTTCCCAACTAAATTTGAGTCCTGAAATTTTTTTTCTCATCATCCTGTTCACATCTGTTTCATACAGGTTCCTGGTAGACCTGAAAGATGAGAAGGTACAGAGATCTAGAAACCTTACGTTGAATTTCTTTACAAGAATGGCGAATGAAGTTTTTTACGAGATCGGCCTTAGAGAGAACCGAGGTTTTCTATGGGAAGGAGACCTAGTCAAAAAGCTTTTGATCTGAGGACTTGGATATTAAGGTCAAAGGAGCTGAATGAGCACAGCAATCAAGGGAATGCTTCCTCAGTTCCCTTGGTTTCTCTTTGAGCTTCTCACTTTTTTCTTATTGAGATTTCTCTGCCTGTTCCTTTGCAGAGGGAGACACTGAAGAAGAGAAGAATAGTAGCAAGCTCTTAAGAACTAACACACTTCTGTGCTCAACCAACACTCTGTGGTTGAAGCCAGAACAAATGCCACACTCCACCTTAAGATGTGCATCCTAAGAGAAAAAAAATGAAAATCAATAAATAATAGAATAAAGAAGTTAGCAGAAGGCTCAATTACCAACAGTGGTAAGAAGTCCCAACAATCTAGGATAAGAAATACTAGCAATGGTAAAGGAGACTACTAGTAAAACCTCTAGAAAGAAGAAATGTGAAAGGGTGTAAGGCCCAAATAAGCAATGGCAGTACTAACTATAATTTGAGAAATTATAAATATACAGACTTTTGGTTTGGTAAAAACAGGGTATGTAGGAGAGCAAGAAAATGTCAAAACCTTGAGGAAAGAGGAAAAAAGGGCAAAAAAAACAAAAGTCACTTACCTCCTAGAAACTTGATCCACATGAATTAAGTCTGATCGCTAGAAGCAGCAATTGAGATCTGAGGTAATCTGAAGTTTGGGAGAGGATTATGGATAAGGGGAGGAGCTTCAGCTACAGATCCAAAGTCTGAGAAGTGGCCGAAGTTGGATCCAAGGTCAGAACCAAAACCCAATGGTTGAAGAATGAACAAAAAAGATAACATGAGATCTATATTTATTTAAATGTTTTGGGGCTGGCGACATGTTTGCGTTGCTTTTTACTGTGCTTTTGTGTGAAAAAGTGACTTTTAAAGACTTTAAATCTTTACTGGCTCTTACAGTTTGTTTTCCCTGAGAAAAAGGTACCATTTTTGGCTTGACTGTGGAACAAACTGTCAGTACATGGTCAGCCCTTCTTCCAGCCACAAAAAGAAAAAGTTAAGCGAACAGGCTTTGCCACCACAGCAGGCTAGCAATTTGCCTCAGCTGCAGGTGGGTGACTCTGCTGTGGCCATTTGTTGTACTCAGGACACTCATCTTTGAAGCTGGATCCCTCTGGTGTAGCACATAGTATGCACCAAAAGTTAGCCACATCCTCTGCGGCTGTTGGGGCCCCTTCAGTGGGCAAGGGGGGGGGGGCAATGTTTGTCAGTCTTGGGAGAGGGAACAAGGAAGGCTTGTCTTGTAAGAATGTTGTGCCCATCCCTAGGGAAACTACTGCTGCCATTTATAACTCTGTCAAAAAGGAACAGAAAACCAAACATCTATCAACTCCACCTCAAATTTCCTTAGACAGGAGTAATTTATTGGGTCTGGCTCAGGTCTTTTTTCAGGTTTTTGTTCCTTCTTATTTGTTGCTTTCTGGCAAAAGAAAGAAGGATACCTCTTTTCCTGAAGAGATTAAAGATGGAAGATGAAGGGACAGATAAAGATTTTCTCCTCAGTTGTTTATCAGACTCAGAGGAGAGCTCAGTTTCTTATTCCTCCTTTAGGGTTCTTCTCTTTTTGAAGACTATTTCCAGAGTGCATCAGTGTTTTCAGTGGGAGATCATTAAGGTTTCCCAGTCTTTCAGAAAATGTTTTGAGCTGTCACAGAAGAAATCTCCTGAACATTAACCAGTTCCTCTAGTTTTGTCAGCTTTGGAAGATGTGTGTCTCTCTCTGCCTGTGATTTTCCTGATAGCAAGCCTGTTGCCCCTAAAAAAGAAGATATAATGTATGAAGTTCCTCAGTCTTTTTAAGTTTTATACATTTCCCCAAACCTGATCCAGCAGCTATAGTTTTAGTTAATCCTACTGCTGCTAAAGTTAGTTAATTCCTATCCTAGCCTTTCTGATAAGGATTGGAAGATTATTGATGGGTATGGAAAAATAGTGTATGCTTCTGCAGCTTTGATTTTCAGAATTTTGAATTGTCAGGTGCACAAGTTAATGTTTATTCTGACTAATTGTGAAAATATGAGGGATGTTTGGTCTGCAGTTTTTTCTTGTGAGGAAATATCTGCTTTAAATTATTTAGTTTATTTTATTGCACTAGTCACTGCTCTTCATTTTCAGTGTGTGTATGATTCAGTTGATAATTCCTCCTGGGCTGTGGCCTCTGGTACTGTGTGGGGGACGTCTGCCTGGCTGCATTCTTGAATCTCCCAAGAGGATGTGAATAATAAGATTTTATTTTCTCTTTTGGATATATATTCACCTTTTGGTTCCTTTTCTGCAGAGATGATTGAAAAGGGTAGAATAACCTAAAACACGAAATCTCTTCAGATTTCCTATCCTCCTTTTTTATTTTTTTTCCCTAAGGGATTATCTAACCTCCAAAATCAAGGACAGTCCAACTAGACAGTTTGACTATTTAAGGGACCTTGTTCCCCCCTCCCACCTTGGCAGTCCATTTTCCCTTCCAGAAAAGTTGAATCTCCTCCTTTCTATTTGGCAACTGATAGTTTCAGACAATGCATTCTGGAAATCATTCATCAAAGACAGATGGCAGTGATAGGTTATTCCTTCTTGTCAGGTGGTCATTCCTCATCCTCCTCACCAGAGTCTTATTTCTACTTGTCCTTCATTATACAATGTTTCAAGTAGTGATAGAACCACTTCCTCTTTCCCAGCTTGGGAAAGGTTTTTATTCAAGGATGTTTTTAGTGCCAAAGAAAGAAGATGCTTGGAGACCAGCTCTGGATCCTTTGTTCATAGACCTGTTTGTGATAGTGCATAACTTCAAAATGATGTTACTCCGCAATTTGTTACCTCTTCTTCCTCATTCAAGTTTCCTGGTAACACTACTTTTAAAATATGCTTATCATCACATTCCTTTTTATCTGGGATTCTGGTGTTTCTGAAGGTTTTTGTGTCTGGATCATGTTATCAGTTCTCTGACTCACTCTTTTGACTACCCACAGCACCAAGAGTATTTACAAAGTGTCTAGCTCCAGTTATAGCTCACTGTAGGCTACAGGACATCCATTTTATTTTTTCCATGTTTAGATGACTTGGTTACTTTTGCTGAGCCTTTTCGAAAGTGTTAGGAATCTCACACTTGGGTGAGAGACCTCTTACGAAAGCTGGGATTCCAAGACAACATTTAAAAGTCTTGTTTGACTCCTTCACACAGAATTGTGTTTTTTGGGTTTCAGATGGACTTCTCAGTTCAAAGAGCTTTTTCCCCACAGGAAATTAGATCTATATATAGACCTATTTCTATGATTTTCCACTCAGACTTTGGTCAACATGAGGGAACACTTACAGATTTTGAGTCTCATGCCATCTATAATTCCCACGATAACCCTGGCAAAGCTTCAAATAAGAAAGTTACAGTGGTATCTGAAGTCTTTTTGGTCCCAGCATCAACATTAATTGGCTTTTCAAATTCCAGTGATGGGGGTTGTCAGTAAAAAAAATGCTTGGTGGCCATGGCTAGTGGGGTTTGGCTTTATTGGCCTGAAATTGTCCATTAAAATGACTTCAAATGTAAATGTCATGGGCAATCAGAATCGCCTGATGTTCATAAGGGTCATTTGCATATATCCCATGTGCCTCTGTTACATGAGGTTTGGGAGGTCACTCATTGGAAGTTCTAGCTTGGCTGGAGTTTTCATTTAGCTTTTTCTGATTGTTTTTTCAGTGTGACCTTCTAACTCTGTTTTAATTTGTTATTTGGGATATTTTGCAGTCACCATAATGATAATGGACATCAGCTGGGCATAACAACCATGTGTTTCTTATGCTTAGTCAAATACTCTGCTTATGTTATTCTGATGTGGTCATAACAAGGCTGAAATATGCATATCCATGGCTATTGGGGTTTGGTTTTATTGGCCTGAAATTGTCCATTAAAATGACTTCAAATGTAAAAGTCATGGGCTTAGTCAAACACTCTGCTTATGCTATGCTGATGAGGTCATAACAAGACTGGAATATGCATATCCATGGCTAGTGGGGTTTGGCTTTATTGGCCTGAAATTGTCCATTAAAACAACTTCAAATGTAAAAGTCATGGGCATCAGAATTGCCATATAGCTGAAACACCTGCTGTTCATAAGGGTCATTTGCATATATCTCATGTGCCTCTGTTACAGGAGGTTTGGGAGGTCATTCATTGGAAGTTCTAGCTTGGCTGGAGTTTTCAATTTTTGTTTTTCTGATTGGTTTTTCAGTGTGACCTTCTAACTCTTTGTTTTAATTTATTTGGGATATTTTGCAGTCACTCTATTAATAATGGACATCAGCTGGGTATAACAACCCTGTGCTTCTTATCCTTAGTCAAACACTCTGCTTATGCTATGCTGACGAGGTTATAACAAGGCCGAAATATGTATATCCAAGGCTAGTGGGGTTTATCTTTGTTGGCTTGAAATTGTCTATTAAAACAACTTCAAATGTAAAAGTCATGGGCAATCAGAATCGCCATATAGCTGAAACATTTGATGTTCATAAGGGTAATTTGCATATATCCCATGTGCCTTTGTTACAGGAGGTTTCAAAGACTTGGGAAAGGAAATACCAACAATGGTAACAAGATTACTCTAAATAGCAGAGGAAGAGAAGGTTTCCAGGCCTAGAATAGAAACTACAACAAACATATCTTATTTTGACACTTTTTTAAATAAACTGTAAGAAAGGCAGGAGGAAAGAGAGGAAAAAGATGAACGAACCCTGTCAAAAGTGGGTAGCTTTAAGTAAAAACTGAATTATCTCCAAAAACACTTGAGTCATGAAGAAATCACATCTGTTTGCTGGGAGTGGCAAATTAAATCTGAGGCTATCTGGGGCTTGAGAGAGAAGTATGGGAGAGGAGCTTGACATAGAGATCCAAAGTCTGACAAGTGGCCAAAGTCAAATCCGAGGTTGGATCCAAAACTCCAAGGTTGAGGAATGGATGAAAAAGACAGCGTCAGATCACATACTGAAGAAGCGGCCACACATATTTTACATGACATACTGTCCTACACCACTAATGCTGTTGAGTAATACTTTATCCCAATAAATATTGCTAACATTATACATACCCAAATTTCATTTAAATTAACTATTACAATTGATATGCTTAGCACACTTCACACAGACTATAGTTAACTTATTCAGCATTCATTTTAAAGAGTCGTGTTGCATATTTCAGATGACAATTTGACAGTTGTACTTTATATTGAATTACTAATAAAAAGTCAACTGGCGATACTTTATTTTGACTCTCCAGAGTTAGCCAGTCTGCAACTGAACACAGAATTACTTATGCTGTTACTCCAACCTTACTGCATTAACATGTTGAACCACAGAGAAAGTTACACAAGAGGTGTGTTTTCTGTAATCAGTACTCTCTAGAGTGATGACTGAAGCACACCATTCATTTCATGAGACTTACTGAGGAAGGGGCCACACAAGGATTTACACAAGGCTGTGTTTTATACAGCATATGCAATTAAAATGTACATCTGTGTTTAGGAAATGTCTTACTGTCATGAATAATTTTTCAGACATATTTACAAATGTTTTGATTAAGGGTTAAGGAAATGTCTTACTGTCATGAATAATTTTTCAGACATATTTACAAATGTTTTGATTAAGGGTTAATTAAGGGGGGGGTCTACATTATAATATCGAATTTTATAAAGTTTGAATGTTATAATATCGAACCAGTTTTGTCGAATGCTGAAAACAGCGAAGGTGCAGGACACTGAATTCTTTCCCAGGGAAAGAATTTGGTGGGCCATTGCTGTGGCTTTGCTGTTTTCAGTGTTCGATATGTTGGGACATTACGGGTTGGGTTCAGGTAAGTGTGCGATTGTGTGTAGGTTAGGTTAGGGGATGGGTTAGGTGAGTTAGGGTTAGGGAGCGGGTCAGGTAAGTGTGTGGTTGTGTGGACGTTAGGGTTAGGGCACGGGTCAGGTAAGTATGCAATTCTGTGTAGGTTAGGGTTAGGGAACGGGTTAGGTGAGTTAGGGTTAGGGCGTGGGTCAGGTAAGTGTGCGGTTGTGTGTAGGTTAGGATTAGGGGTGGGTTAGGTGAGTTAGTGTTAGGGCGCGGGTGGGGTGAGGTGAGTGTGCAATAGTGACGGATTTTAGGGTTAGGGTTTGGTTAAGGTAAGTGGATAGCTAGTAGTGTATGTAAAGTTTAGTTTAGGTTTAGGTGTAGGATTTTAAGTGTATGTGTGTGGATTGCTGTTTTTTGTGTGTGTGTTTGTGTTGTGTGTATGTTTCTCGGAATAGCGATTTTTTTCCCCTGGGAAAAAAAAATCACTATTCTGACTGTTTGATGTTTGCGGATTTCGGTGTTTAGGGTTCGATATTATAACATTCGATCTTTGCAGATTTCGATGTTATAATATAGACCCGATTAAGGATCCATATTTCCCAATTCATTCTGTTGCTGATTTTACTTCCTCAAACGTCAGTCCATGGCATATTTGTTACATCATGTATGTAAATATGTGCTATTATCATAATCTATGCTAAGAAGGCAACAGATGACACAGCTCAAAGTCATCTTGTTTATCATTATACACACTTCTGCTGCTACAACCCAAACATTGGAAATTGCAATTGTGCTTCAAGTTCAAATACACACAAAAAAAAATTACTGTGAATAATAAGTGCGTAATATCCAAAGCTAGAGTCAAACCCTACAGTATTTGTGCTGTTACTCAGACGTTACTGCATTAAGACATTGAGCCACAAAGAAAGTTATATAACAGGTGTATTTATCCGCGGTGGTGGTGCTGTGGTAGCGTTGTCGCCTCACAGTAAGATGCTATCCGGTTCGATTCTCAGCTAGAGTGTCTTCTGCGTGGAGACATGCGCGAATGGGCTACCTTCGTTGAAGGTTGTGCATCAAGGCTGGTAACTCGGCACATAAAAATCAACTACCAATCATTAGCGGAGCAGAGTTCCGCTGTGGCGACCCCTAACTGGAAAATGCCAAAAGACACAACAACAACAACAACAAGTACTGTTCACAATGCAGATTGAAGTGCAACAACATGGGTCTCATTTGTGCTACTGATCACATGCTAAATACAATTTTTGCCTTGGGAAGTGAACTCTTCTTCACTTACAGTCACCTCTGTGCAATGTGATGCATTGTGCAAAGGATGACACCCCAGGAATTGAATTACTGTGATGATCTCTCAACTTTGTGACCTTATACCATTAAAATGTTGTATAAGGATCCTTAATTTCAGCCAGACTGCATCCTCTCTAGAACTTGAAACATGAAACCATGGCATAACCATAAAACACTGACAAGATTAACAGTGTTAGCCACAGCAACACTGACATTAAAAGGTAGACAAAGAAGAACAAATATACCTAGCTTTGTAATTCTAACATTTTATATTTAGGGAACAATATATCCTTGTTGTCACATCTGTCCTTTCACAGTCGAGGTCTGTCTGAAGCATGTCATAGTATAGACAAATTTCTGCAGTAAAAAATGTGCAGTTCCCTTTCTTTTGTGAGCATTACTCACTTCTGATGTATTTGTAGTACGACTGCATTATAATTTGCAATAATTTTAAACTTTTCTGTTTATATGTTTAAGTTGTATATACTTGATATAACTTACAGACACTTTTTGCTCCGAGGCATGGTTATACTCATTCAAACCTATAGTGCCTTTTTTGCATACTTCCAATTCACACCCATAGCTTCTTATGGCATCAAGAACTTTTTGTTGTCTGGCTTCTTTAACTAAGTGATTTACCAGCTAATAATAGGCAGTATTAGACAGTACAAGGAATTATTAACAAAACGACACTAAGATTGTTAGTCTAGGGTGTCATTCAGTTAAGAAAGTAATCACTGATTGTCACTTATTATTCATATTTATGCTTATATTTTCATAACAGTGAGCCTTACATGTTATTGAGAGAAATCGTGTGATATGTCATGGTGGGAGACAGGAAAATTCATTGTCAATGTCCATTTATATCACACTATACCTGAGATAGTGCTAGTTATATGCTATTAATTATGAAAGTAAATATTTCCATATGTACTCAATCCTTCAAAAATCAAGTAACTTACAAACTGTTGCATGACATCAGGTGAAACCTTAGATATTGTTGAAGAAAACTATCTTTGATATTTATACTATAAATTGCACATATTGAGAGATAGCCAGTGTTATTTATTTTGGTAATTATAGAATGAAACATATGTTTTCATATGTCTGCAAATATCTCAATAGACACGTGTTCATGGAGAAATTTATTACCATGTGAAAGCTTATGCCTGAGTAACAAGAATGTTCTAACAATATATGTCTAAGTTGAACATATTCCAAGATATAACAATTTATTTGTGGAAGTGTAGCAAAAACATATAATTTTGGGTTTCTGTGGATCATAATATAGTATTAATAGAAAAACTATAAATGCTCTGACTATTATAGCAGTAAAGACCTTACTGATAACATTGTGATTTGCACTGTCTTGATAGTTTTTATCATTTACATAACACTTACATTTGTTTATCTTAGCCTTTTTAAGTTTATTTTTCAGGAAATGCTTTGGAGCGCAAGATGTATGGAGGGTGCTAGAGGTGTGACATTCCGCACCACATCGGTGTTAATGAGTTAATAAAACTGGCAAAAAGGTTATCTCCTAAGCCAGTAAAGGTAATAAATTTCGCTGTAAACCTATTCTCCTTGACACACCCCCTGCAAGTGTACATCCTAGTAGCAGGAGTGTTAAAGACTTAATTAATCATGCACTGCTGCTAAGTCACCTCTGCAAGGCATTAGCTAGCCAAAGTTCTAAGTAATATTGCCCTTGTACAGCTAGGGCACGTGCATGTGTGTGTATAAGTTCTCACACTATGTTTATCTGCCCAACACCTGGAGCAGTCTCAGTGATTCAGAAGTGATAATGAGTTGAGACCTGATTTACATATCCCACATGTCCAGAAGGGCTAATCTTTGTAAGCATAACCTGGGGGTAAGGAATTGACATCATAGTAGACAAGACTGCTTGGATTCACCAAGTGCTTCAAAACTAAACTGATGCTGTATGTCTTTTCGGCTTTTCCCGGTTAGGGGTTACCACAGCAGAACTCCGGTCCGCTAATGATTGGCAGTAGATTTTTTTTTTATGGTGCCGAGTTGCCAGCCCAATGCCCACCCTTCAACGAAGGCACGCCCATTCACGCATGTCTTTCAAATGCCACTCAGCCATGGGGAGGACATGCAGACTCCACACAGAAGGCACTCCAGCTGAGAATCGAACAGGAGAACCTCTTGCCGTGAGGCAACAATGCTACTGCTGCACCACTACTAATGCGTTATGACTGAATTAATTTGCTGCAATTGCATTCTTTTGAGAAAGCTTTATTACAATTCCATTCAAGGGATGTTATGTTCTTTAAAGTCCTTCTTAGAGTTATGATTTTGGTATGTTTTCCTAGCAAATTGAATGATGTCTGCAAATTGCACAGTTGTGTTTGTAATGAAGATATAACACTTGCTATTGCAGTGACCCTCAGCTTATATTACATGGGTTTATGGAAACATTTTTCTGTGGCTGTGAACACACGTTTCTAACTTTTGAGAAGAAGAAAAGTAACATATCTGAAAATGTTCTATGGTAAGGTTGTTGTACATGCAGCCAAAAAAGTATTGCAGAGGAACCGGGCTCGACTCCTGTTAATCCAAATTAAACTGTATTATAAAACATAAATGCTTAACTAAATCAAGTCATTTTCGATTCACAGACTTCATCAGCTGTAACACTCTAAACAACTCTGGGGCTTATATATGCCATTTCCCATAACCTATAATGTTAACTGGCAATTAAAAACAATCAAACTTCAATAAACAGTCACAACAACGCAGAATAAGTAAATAACCATATCAAACTAAACGGATTCAAACCATATATTAAATAATAAACTATTACCATATCTGTTTTTAGTAACAACCTATATATATATATACTTGATAGATATTTAAACATAAATGATTACAAACATGTCTAAAAACATTTCTAAAAACAATATATCCTAAAGCACTATCCTAAAGTACCATCTAGTGTCCTAAAAGCAACATTACAGCTAACTCTCTCAGATACACAAAGGGCCCAGAGAGATCCAAAGATAAAATGCAAGAAAAACAAATGTATGTCAAATGTGAAAAAAATGTAGCAATATGCATAAATAAGATTATAAGAAAAGGGGTGAAAAAAGGTAAAAAGCGCACTCATCTAAATAATTAATTTTGTTAAAAAGTCAGTAGAATTACCAATATAAGTAACAAATTATTGTAATTTCCCTCTATGTCCACACAGAAAATACATATATCATCCAGGGAACGTTTGTATAACTTCCAACAATTCACATAAGTAGAATTAAAGATGAACTTTTGTTTCCACATAAACAAAATAATATTAGCACAACTGGAGATACAACATGCCCCCATAGCAACCTTACTAAATTGTCAAAAAAATTCCCCCATAAAATATATAAAATTGTTTCTCAGGACTAATTCCATCAATTCCAAACAAGTTCTAAATTCATCTTGGGTTAGCCCACCTTTCTCCACCAGTGCCTCCTCAAACTATTCTAGGCCAGTATTATGGGGTATTACTGAAAATAAATCTACTATATCCATGGTGACAAATATAATCTCATCAGCAAATAAATCAGATTTAATGTATTTTAGGAAATCCCAAGAATCTTTCAATATATTTCCATCTCTCATCCTTAATTTTTTAATTTTAAAATCCACGATTTTAGCTAACAGGAAAGTTTAGACCCATTAGACACTACTATCAGCCTAAGAGGAGGGTCTAACATATTTTTATGAGTTTTTGGTTTACCAAATATTGACGGTGCTATAGGTTTCTCAATTGGCAAATATTTATAAGTGTCAAAAGCTATCATCCCTCATCAAATAAGTCTTTTATGGCAAAGTAAATTTTTGTATAGACCACATTACTCTCATTTATAAAGACCCTGGTGTACTTGCTGTCATCAATTAAAAAAAAAAAAAAAAAATATATATATATATATATATATATATATATATATATATATATATATATATATATATATATTGCACTTCTTAACGCTTATAGTTGTGCTATAGAGCTAATCTACTACATATTGTACTGCTTTAAATCTTTTTTACTGTTTTACTGCATTTTTGTACTGTTTTATACTGTTTTAGCTAGATATTGTTTCATTACTGTAATTGCATTTTTATTGCATTACTTAACTGTAAACTGCTTTTTCATACTGAGAGTTCTATTTTCTGTTTGTGAGTGCTCTATCTGTGCTTTTCTGTGCTTTTTTGTGAGGTTTCTGTATTCTAGTCAGGTAGCATAGTCTGGATAGAGGTCTGCTGTATTCAAGCCTGGTTGTTTTGCTTATTGAGTTTCCTTCTTCTACTTCTGGCAGCCATCTTATGCTGGTATAGCAGGGTTGCCAGATTTCCAACCAGCCAGGTAGGGACAAAAAAAAAATAATGTCTTTCACGGCAAGTGAAGACCCAAAAAAAAAAAAAAAAAAAAAAAAAAAAGGTCTTTCACGTTCCTATGGTTCCACATTAAAGAACAGTAGCTCTGCACTAAGCATGGAGCTTCTCGTGTTTAATGCATTGCAGTTCCGCATTCAACACAAGTAGCTCCGTGTTTAGCGATTTTTGATTGGCCCGTATACCGGCATACGGGCCAATCAAAAATCGCTAAACACGGAGCTTTCCGTGTTTAATGCAGAACATTGCAGTTCCGCATTCAACAGAATTAGCTCCGTGTTTAGCGATTTTTGATTAGCCCATATACCGGCATACAGGCCAATTAAAAATCGTTAAACACAGAGCTACCTCTGTTTAATGCGGAACACAAGAAGTTCCGTGTTTAGCGATTTTTGATTGGCCCATATGCCAGGTATACGGGCCAATCAAAAAAAAAACCAAAACAAAAACAAAGCGGAGGCGGGCCGGGATTTAAACCGGCAGGGCGGGACTCGGGATCAGGCTGCTGATCTCGGGACAGTCCCACCCAAATAGGGACGTCTGGTAACCCTGTGGTATAGGCTTGTCTTCTCTGTTAGTGAGAGTAACAGGGCTGCCTGACCTTCTCTAGCATGAGTGATTGGTTGAAAGTGCAGGGGCTAGCAGGACTAGGTAGTAATTCAAGCTTCTAGAGTCTTCCATCTTTTCTGACATTTAAACCCTGTGTCTGCAGGGGACTGGGTTTGTTTTTACCAAGCTGAGGAGTGGAATTCCTTGAGGCTCCAAGAGCAGAATAAGTTTTTTTTTTACATTTATTTCATTGAATTGCACTTCTTAATACTTATAGCTGTGCTATACAGCTAATCTGCTACATTTGCACTGTTATAAAGATTTTTTTACTGTTTCACTGCATGTTTGTGCTGTTTTATACTATTTTAACTGTATTTTCATTGCTAGATAGTGTTCCATTAATGTAACTGCATTTTTATTGAATTCCTTAACTGCAAACTACTTTTTCATATTGAGATTTATATTTTCTGTTTGTGAGTGCTCTATCTGTGCTTTTTCTCAGATGTTTTTATATTCTAGTCAGGCAGCATAGTCTGGATAGAGGCCTGCTATATACAGGCCTGGTTTTGCTTGTCGAGTTTCCTGTGTTTCTGGCAGCCATCTTATGCTGGTAGGGGCTTGTCTTCTCTGTTAGTGAGAGTAACAGGGCTGCCTGACCTTCTCTGGCATGAGTGATTGGTTGAAAGTGCAGGGGCTAGCAGGATTTGGTAGTAATTTTAGCTTCTAGATTCTTCCATCTTTTCTGGTATCTAAACCCTGTGTTTGCTCTCAACAAAAACATACCTAAACAGAAGAGACCTCCAAGGCAAAAGCATGCACACACATCACAACCCACTGCACTAAGCACCACACATAGTACACATTCCTGCGTCTCACAGCCTCTAAGGCCCGGTCACAAACCCAACATACTAATCATAGGAGACTCTATTGTGAGACACACAGATGTGTGCCTCACCAGGCTAGACAAGGGGATAGTCACGGTAAGTTGCTTGTCAGGTGCTAGAATCCACCATATCACTCACGCACTCAAGTCTCTCAACAACAGGTACAGTTATGGATCTGCCATAGTCCATGTTGGTGTGAACGACTTGAGATGTACCTATCTAGACTATATGAAAAGAGACACGATTGAGCTCGCTGAATATGTGTCCCAGCCAGGTATGTCCCTAGCCAAGCAGCATCCTACTGCCACCCAGAATGATGCCTCTATACAAAAAGTAAATGATTGACTTTAACAATTGATTTAGTTTCTGGTGTCATTCCAAGGGGATCTAGTACCTGATAGCCCAGGAGGACATGATTGACAGACCACGACGCTTTGCCAGAGATGGCCTTCATCTGTTTCCCTAGGGCTTCAGACTTCTGGCAAAGGCTCTTGTCTCCCCCATAGTGCCTTTTATAGGCAAAGTCATGAGGACAAAATTACCAATGTGAAAAATTCTTCTAAACAAAATTTAAAGGTTATACTTTAAACGCTAGGAGTCTTAATTTGAAACTGCACTCATTGCAAGCATTCCTCACCCTAGAGGATGCTGATATTTGTGCAGTCACTGAAACCTGGTTCAAAGCTGTGGAGGGCACCCCAGCCTTACCAGGTTACTTGTCCTACCATACATTCAGACCCCAAATGGAGGGATACAATGACAAAGGAGGTGGAGTTTTAATATTTACAATAGACATACAAACCTCCAGGCTGGTTAAACAGTATGACACACAGGAGACACTCCAGGTGCAGTTAACTGTTTACAAATCACCTATTCAAATCATAGCTAGATACAGACCACAACCATGACTCAGGAGGCCCACTCCACCTATCTGGACTTACTTGAATCCATCAAGATTCAACCCTCTTCTCTGATGCTGGATGACTTTACCCGACCATAGAGTGGAAGACCTATTCTAGCTCAAACACGAATGCCCAGAGATTCCACGACTTTGTTAATACCAATGCATTGGATCAGCTAGTTGACACCGCTACAAGAGGTGAAAATATCCTGGACCTGTTGCTAACCAACATGAGTAGCCACTGTAGCACCCCTACAGTGTCATCCTCCTTGATAAGATCCGACCATAAAGTAATCACTTTCAAAGTCACCATCTCCCCTGATCCCCCCCTCCTTGCTAGGGTTGAACAAAAAAACTTTCCCAAAGCTGACTACAACCTCCTGAGAACAGGTATAAGCAGCTTCATAGCTACCAACCCTTCAGTTAGAACAAGCACTAATATCTAAGCCTACACCAAAAAACTATACGAGCACCTTATAGCTGCATGGACTCAGCAATACCTGACAGGACCAAATCATCTTCCTCAAGGAAGAGTAAACCTGTCTGGTGGACAGCAGTGATAAACAGACTCTATAATAAAAGGGAAAAAAATTGCTGTCCAGGACCAAGAAGGAGCAGGTGCCAAGTTGGAAGCAATCTCTCCTTTGAACAAGCAAATAAGGTCAATGGTGAAATCCTTTAAGGCTAACTTTGAGTACAAATTGGCCACATCCACTAAGGATAATCACAAGGCATTTTCACATACATCTGCAATCTCAATGGTAACTCCCAAATCTACTCTGAATTGGTGGTCAGGAATACTACATCACAAATGCCATAGATATAACCAACCTGCTGGCAGACAAGTTCAGTGAAAACTTCACCCTCCTGTCCCCATCATTAAACCAGGGGCATCTCCAGCACCTGCCCCCTCCCCTCATCACCAGGGAGCAGGTCATTAATTCCCTCTCAAAGGCAAAAATACAGCCTCCTTGAGACCCAGCAGCATCCCTGGCTGCGTCCTACATGAACTCAAACAAGAGCTCTCAGCATGACTAGGCACCATGTTCATCCAAAGCCTATGCACTAGCTTCATCCCAGCAGAATGGAGGACAGCCACTGTCATCCCTCTACACAAAGATGGAGCATCCACCAACCTAGGCAATTATAGGCCCATCAGCCTAACTAGCCTGCTCTGCAAGGCCATGGAATGCATTATCATGAACCTCCAAACACTTGATCCCACACAGCTTGGTTTTGTCAAAGGGAGATTGTGCCTGTTAAACTTGGTCGCCTTCTTCAAAACAGTCACCAAAGTCACAGATGATGGGAAGACAGTGCACACCACCTACCTTGACCTAGCTAAAGCCTTTGACACTAGTCCTTACTCGGGCATAATAGATAAACTCTCCCAGCTTGGAAGCAACTTTTATGTTATCAGATAGGTAGCTAACTAGCTCACTGATAGAACCCACTCAGTCAAAATAGGGAAATCCACCTCTAGTAGTAGACCCGTATCAAGCGGTGTACCCCAAGGATTGGTCTTGGGGCCTCTACTGTTTGGGATATACTTTTCTGAGGTGCAAGCCAAAAATCAGTGGTCTATGACTGATCAAGTTTGTAGATGACTGCAAGCTGGGCACCATCATAAATTCCCCTAGTGATGTGAACATCCTCCAAGAGGCCCTTACCCAAACTAATGACTGGTGCCAGAAGCATGGCCTCAAACTGAATGCCAAGAAATGCATCATTACCCCCTTTGGGGAAAATAGCATCACCACTAATTATCACATTAATAACAATGTACTAAGCATGCAATCAATTGTGAGGGACTTGGGCACCCAGGTTACTAACAACCTGACTTGTGACCACCACATTGCCTTAGTTGTACGGAAGGCTTTCTACATGGCCCACCTCTTGAGTAAGGGTATTTCATCCAGAAACAAGGAGGTCATATCATCCCTGTACTCCTCCTTTATCAACCCATTATGGAGTACAATGCCCCCTTTGGCATGTACCTTGCAAAGCACATGCTGCAGTTGGAGAGACCACAGAGGTTCCTGACCAGGAAAATTCAGGGTCTCAAACACCTGCCCTATCCAGATAGGCAAAAAGCCCTGTCTCTCTACTCAATCTCACATAGACTGCTCAGAGGTGACCTGTGTCTGGCATACAAGGCCGTCTTAGACTCAGCCTTGATGGAGTTGCTACATATCCATAAGTCAGACTCCACTTGCACAACCCACACACAAGGCCTCAACCTGGTCTGTGACATTAATAGAACTTGTTGGTGGGATAGATTTGTGTCCCACTGACTTCTCCATCTGTGTACTAGACTCCCTCTCCATGTCAAGCAGAGTACCTCACTAGCTCTCTTTAAGAGGAACCTGGACGACTTGATGGGAAACAGAAAATATACCCCTGAGATCCCACCTGCATCCCTGCTGGACAGGGAAAACAGGTGCTGACTTTATGGAAACATGGTTGAAATTCTTGGCTAGGCTTATAAGGGCAGTTATAAATAGTTGCATTTTAAGGCTCATCTTCTGTTTAATGCCTGTCATATCTTTATCAGAATCCAATTCTGTTTGTCTAGGCACATCTGTTATTCAGGTTCCGTGACCACCTACTCATGGTATGGGCATAACCTTTTAGCTGTCTTCATTTATATACTGATCTTTAAATCTACCTTACTGAAATTTCTACTTGTACTTGCATCTATTATTACTTATTATTATTTTATTTATGTTTACTTAGTATAAGTCTGATCGTTTTTTCTTGTATTTCTTCTTTTTAGTGTGTTTTGTTGCTATAATCATAGATAAGTCTGCCACCAGCACTGTAGACCTTCTACTGCCTGATGTTAGAGTATCAGTAACTTGTTTGCTCTTGTTTTCCAGCTAGACTTGATGTATAGAGCAGTTTAATGAATAGCAAACATCACAATGATCACTGCTCATTGTGTAAACATCCTTAGCGCAAAGTGTAGGTTTTCATGAATCCAGGCCATAATCTTTAAATTAATATAAAGGATATGACACACTATATTGTAAATAATTTCATTTAGAATTAGAAAGGATTTGGGCATTCTAAATGGTTTAATTAGAAATGTTTAATTAGTTCTGAGTAATCTTTTTAATATGGCTCTCAAATTAAAACATCATGCACTTCTATGGTTAGTAAGATGAAATCTTATATGCTATACCTGTTACTATATTTTTTTTATTTATAATAATGTGTTCTACAAACTAAACAGAACAGTAACTCTGCTATCTTTTCCTTCTCGCCACTTTGATTTGATCCATCTACTCCCACTACTCATTGTTCTAAAAGTTCTCCTGGCTTCCATCAGATGTGCTTACAGTGGAAAACTGCCCAAAAGGCCTGTGGACAGGAGGGGAAGGAATATGATCAGCAGCTAGAGAAGATGTAGATCTTCACATTTGAGACCTGGAGACACAGTGGGAATGTGATATTAGTACGTAAGATCATGTCAGAAAGATGAGAAGAGATTATCTTGACCAGGAAGGGAAGTAAGGAAGAAGAGGATACAGTAAGCAGATTTTAGAGACTAGATACTCTCAGGATCTCCAGAAGTATTTTTTTTTTTGCTGAGAGGGTAGTAGACCCATGGATTGGGCTATCACAATGGACAGTTGAAAGGGAATCCTATCCTATGAACCTATGAACCTACACCCCTGGGATCCCACCTCTGTCCCTGCTGGACAGGGGAAACAGGTGCTGACTCTGAGGGAACATGGGTGAAATTCTTGGCTAGGTTTATAAAGGTCTCCAGGCTAATAGCCTAGTATCATCCTATGAACCTATGAACCTATGAATCTACAGAGGTATTCAGCAGGTCGTACAATTGCAGGGATCAGAATGAGTGAAACAGAGGAAAGGTAGAAAGTTAAATGCCCTTAAACAGCAGACTGCAAAGGTTTACTGTCTCCTTTTCTCATCAAGTAAATGTAATATAATGTAGAAGAGATGTCCCCCTCATCTGCAGTAAGCATTGCAAACAAAATACAGATTTGTGTGTGTGTGTGTGTGTGTGTGTGTGTGTGTGTGTGTGTGTGTGTGTGTGTGTGTGTGTGTGTGTGTGTGTGTGTGTGTGTGTGTGTGTGTGTATGCTTGCACTGCACGCATGTATGTGTCTGTGTATGTGAATCACAGTATGACACTGAATGATTTCCTCAGGAAAGACCTGGATATGAAACAATATATTTCTGGCTATGTGCTTCAAACTATGCCACTGAATGATTTCCTCAGGAAAAAACAGGATATGAAACAATATATTTCTGGCTTAAAAAGGAGACGTAGAACAATACCACAGTGATATGACAGCCATTTGTTTATTTATTGGGTTTAACAGAGTAGTTTCAGCTTTTAAGTATTATCTCATCATTCTTGGTCATTTTCCTAAGTTGTTGTTCTCATTTATCAATTTTAAGCAGCTGTAACATATTCATAAGGGAGAGGCAATTGAAAAAATGCTTCCCTAGAAAGACATTCACTCTGTTTTTTGGCAATTCCAAGGCCAGAGTAACTACACTTCTGGAATTTTAACATATTTCACATGCACTTTATTACAACAGTTACTGAAGGAAAACATCAGGAGACAGAATTAATATGTTACAGGCAACAACACAGAAATTACTATATTGTAAATTTAAGCCTTCTAAAATAATATGATTCAGAATGATTCAGAAATTTGAATTATTAGACTGAGTGTCTCCACTAGAGCAAACCAAAGCATTAAAACATATTCTTGTCATCGTTCTGGTGAACCAAATTCCATTCCATTATGACTGACATTTTGATTATGTTCTCATTTGTACCAGTACCTAGTGCTTCTCTGTACAGCTCTGTTGCTACAGCACAAATAATCAGGGCAACATGCTTACCTTCCCCCCTCTCTCTAAACTCTAAGACCCACTTGACTGGAATAGCCTGTTGTTTACATGATCCAGGATATTTCATCTGGTTAAATGTCCAAAATCATACAACACACAATGTTTGTAATGCATTGCCTTCATCCACTATACTACATTACCCCCACAAGTGAAAACTTAGCTCACTTGACGTCATAGATTTCATGTTAATTATTTAGTCCTAAAGCGACTCCAGTGGCTTGCAAAGTGAGTCATGCTAGAAGCAACATGAGTAAGTGAAGGAAGCGGTGTGCATTTGTGCTCTGCTTCTCGACTTTAGGTACCAATCCTTGGCAGCTAATAGCTGTTGTTGAATTCAGGAGAAACCACAGCAGCCATAATAGTGTTGAGAAAAGTAGTGAGACCAAAGTACAGTAGGAAAGAATAAAGGCTGAGATTTACAAGAGATTAACCATATGATTATGTGTCTAGATGTTTTGAGGGTGTTTTTCATTGTTTTTCATTGTGTATGTCTTAGTTTTAGGTAAAATCTGGACATTTTTTCTTCATTTCAGTCAAAGACACATTTCTAGTCCACGTTTTCAATAACAGTTAGTTTTTCTTCATTTCCAACTATTTTTTCACAAGAGTCAATTTCCATTGAGTGTCACAAATCTGTACAGTTGTGGTATGTTGTAGGGTTAAACATCCAAGTATTTAATTTCCATTGCATCTCATCAGTTACAATGTTATATGAACAAGAATTCAAATGGGAATGACTAATTCACCATAGGAGACATCTGGTGATTTGTGTGTTGTACAATGTTGCAGCAAACATCTTCGGTAATGTCTCCACGGGATTACAACTTGTCACCTTTCAAATCCTGTTCAATATTTTTCTTATTTTTCGCATTAGTCAATCATGCTTCCATTTAAGATGTAATAACAGGTTTAGTTGTCACTATCAATAAGCTCATTTTTAAAACATGGACATAGGTTCGCTAAGGTCGATTTTAAAAGTTTTGACATTTGATTATTACACTATGGTGTTCATTTTAGGTGTCATCATTTCAATAACGATGTATTAAGTTATACCAGATCATGTATTCAAAGTAATTTTTATAATGTGTCTATACATACAATTTTTAAAAAATATATTTTTTTAAATAATGTTATTATTGTCATTTGGGATGTACATCATTTCCTGTGTATGACTTTAAAACCAGGATGTTGGGAGGCATCCTGGTTTTCTGAGGAAGTTCACGTTGACAATAAAGTGAAAGAAAGCGCTAAACTCATTTGGCTTTGCAGCTTCTTTCTAATTTTCAACAGTCGCTAACAACTTGGTGGTTTCAGAGTTTGGTTCGGGTGTTCCGAATTTGTTTTTCAAAGATGTAGATCTTCACATTTGAGACCTGGAGACACAGTGGGAATGTGATATTAGTACGTAAGATCATGTCAGAAAGATGAGAAGAGATTATCTTGACCAGGAAGGGAAGTAAGGAAGAAGAGGATACAGTAAGCAGATTTTAGAGACTAGATACTCTCAGGATCTCCAGAAGTATTTTTTTTTTTGCTGAGAGGGTAGTAGACCCATGGATTGGGCTATCACAATGGACAGTTGAAAGGGAATCCTATCCTATGAACCTATGAACCTACACCCCTGGGATCCCACCTCTGTCCCTGCTGGACAGGGGAAACAGGTGCTGACTCTGAGGGAACATGGGTGAAATTCTTGGCTAGGTTTATAAAGGTCTCCAGGCTAATAGCCTAGTATCATCCTATGAACCTATGAACCTATGAATCTACAGAGGTATTCAGCAGGTCGTACAATTGCAGGGATCAGAATGAGTGAAACAGAGGAAAGGTAGAAAGTTAAATGCCCTTAAACAGCAGACTGCAAAGGTTTACTGTCTCCTTTTCTCATCAAGTAAATGTAATATAATGTAGAAGAGATGTCCCCCTCATCTGCAGTAAGCATTGCAAACAAAATACAGATTTGTGTGTGTGTGTGTGTGTGTGTGTGTGTGTGTGTGTGTGTGTGTGTGTGTGTGTGTGTGTGTGTGTGTGTGTGTGTGTGTGTGTGTGTGTGTGTGTGTGTGTGTGTATGCACTGCACGCATGTATGTGTCTGTGTATGTGAATCACAGTATGACACTGAATGATTTCCTCAGGAAAGACCTGGATATGAAACAATATATTTCTGGCTATGTGCTTCAAACTATGCCACTGAATGATTTCCTCAGGAAAAACAGGATATGAAACAATATATTTCTGGCTTAAAAAGGAGACGTAGAACAATACCACAGTGATATGACAGCCATTTGTTTATTTATTGGGTTTAACAGAGTAGTTTCAGCTTTTAAGTATTATCTCATCATTCTTGGTCATTTTCCTAAGTTGTTGTTCTCATTTATCAATTTTAAGCAGCTGTAACATATTCATAAGGGAGAGGCAATTGAAAAAATGCTTCCCTAGAAAGACATTCACTCTGTTTTTTGGCAATTCCAAGGCCAGAGTAACTACACTTCTGGAATTTTAACATATTTCACATGCACTTTATTACAACAGTTACTGAAGGAAAACATCAGGAGACAGAATTAATATGTTACAGGCAACAACACAGAAATTACTATATTGTAAATTTAAGCCTTCTAAAATAATATGATTCAGAATGATTCAGAAATTTGAATTATTAGACTGAGTGTCTCCACTAGAGCAAACCAAAGCATTAAAACATATTCTTGTCATCGTTCTGGTGAACCAAATTCCATTCCATTATGACTGACATTTTGATTATGTTCTCATTTGTACCAGTACCTAGTGCTTCTCTGTACAGCTCTGTTGCTACAGCACAAATAATCAGGGCAACATGCTTACCTTCCCGCCGCTGTCTAAACTCTAAGACCCACTTGACTGGAATAGCCTGTTGTTTACATGATCCAGGATATTTCATCTGGTTAAATGTCCAAAATCATACAACACACAATGTTTGTAATGCATTGCCTTCATCCACTATACTACATTACCCCACAAGTGAAAACTTAGCTCACTTGACGTCATAGATTTCATGTTAATTATTTAGTCTTAAAGCGACTCCAGTGGCTTGCAAAGTGAGTCATGCTAGAAGCAACATGAGTAAGTGAAGGAAGCGGTGTGCATTTGTGCTCTGCTTCTCGACTTTAGGTACCAATCCTTGGCAGCTAATAGCTGTTGTTGAATTCAGGAGAAACCACAGCAGCCATAATAGTGTTGAGAAAAGTAGTGAGACCAAAGTACAGTAGGAAAGAATAAAGGCTGAGATTTACAAGAGATTAACCATATGATTATGTGTCTAGATGTTTTGAGGGTGTTTTTTCATTGTTTTTTCATTGTGTATGTCTTAGTTTTAGGTAAAATCTGGACATTTTTCTTCATTTCAGTCAAAGACACATTTCTAGTCCACGTTTTTCAATAACAGTTAGTTTTTCTTCATTTCCAACTATTTTTTCACAAGAGTCAATTTCCATTGAGTGTCACAAATCTGTACAGTTGTGGTATGTTGTAGGGTTAAACATCCAAGTATTTAATTTCCATTGCATCTCATCAGTTACAATGTTATATGAACAAGAATTCAAATGGGAATGACTAATTCACCATAGGAGACATCTGGTGATTTGTGTGTTGTACAATGTTGCAGCAAACATCTTCGTAATGTCTCCACGGGATTACAACTTGTCACCTTTCAAATCCTGTTCAATATTTTTCTTATTTTTCGCATTAGTCAATCATGCTTCCATTTAAGATGTAATAACAGGTTTAGTTGTCACTATCAATAAGCTCATTTTTAAAACATGGACATAGGTTCGCTAAGGTCGATTTTAAAAGTTTTGACATTTGATTATTACACTATGGTGTTCATTTTAGGTGTCATCATTTCAATAACGATGTATTAAGTTATACCAGATCATGTATTCAAAGTAATTTTTATAATGTGTCTATACATACAATTTTTAAAAAATATATTTTTTTAAATAATGTTATTATTGTCATTTGGGATGTACATCATTTCCTGTGTATGACTTTAAAACCAGGATGTTGGGAGGCATCCTGGTTTTCTGAGGAAGTTCACGTTGACAATAAAGTGAAAGAAAGCGCTAAACTCATTTGGCTTTGCAGCTTCTTTCTAATTTTCAACAGTCGCTAACAACTTGGTGGTTTCAGAGTTTGGTTCGGGTGTTCCGAATTTGTTTTTCAAAGATGTAGATCTTCACATTTGAGACCTGGAGACACAGTGGGAATGTGATATTAGTACGTAAGATCATGTCAGAAAGATGAGAAGAGATTATCTTGACCAGGAAGGGAAGTAAGGAAGAAGAGGATACAGTAAGCAGATTTTAGAGACTAGATACTCTCAGGATCTCCAGAAGTATTTTTTTTTTTTGCTGAGAGGGTAGTAGACCCATGGATTGGGCTATCACAATGGACAGTTGAAAGGGAATCCTATCCTATGAACCTATGAACCTACACCCCTGGGATCCCACCTCTGTCCCTGCTGGACAGGGGAAACAGGTGCTGACTCTGAGGGAACATGGGTGAAATTCTTGGCTAGGTTTATAAAGGTCTCCAGGCTAATAGCCTAGTATCATCCTATGAACCTATGAACCTATGAATCTACAGAGGTATTCAGCAGGTCGTACAATTGCAGGGATCAGAATGAGTGAAACAGAGGAAAGGTAGAAAGTTAAATGCCCTTAAACAGCAGACTGCAAAGGTTTACTGTCTCCTTTTCTCATCAAGTAAATGTAATATAATGTAGAAGAGATGTCCCCCTCATCTGCAGTAAGCATTGCAAACAAAATACAGATTTGTGTGTGTGTGTGTGTGTGTGTGTGTGTGTGTGTGTGTGTGTGTGTGTGTGTGTGTGTGTGTGTGTGTGTGTGTGTGTGTGTGTATGCTTGCACTGCACGCATGTATGTGTCTGTGTATGTGAATCACAGTATGACACTGAATGATTTCCTCAGGAAAGACCTGGATATGAAACAATATATTTCTGGCTATGTGCTTCAAACTATGCCACTGAATGATTTCCTCAGGAAAAAACAGGATATGAAACAATATATTTCTGGCTTAAAAAGGAGACGTAGAACAATACCACAGTGATATGACAGCCATTTGTTTATTTATTGGGTTTAACAGAGTAGTTTCAGCTTTTGAGTATTATCTCATCATTCTTGGTCATTTTCCTAAGTTGTTGTTCTCATTTATCAATTTTAAGCAGCTGTAACATATTCATAAGGGAGAGGCAATTGAAAAATTGCTTCCCTAGAAAGACATTCACTCTGTTTTTTGGCAATTCCAAGGCCAGAGTAACTACACTTCTGGAATTTTAACATATTTCACATGCACTTTATTACAACAGTTACTGAAGGAAAACATCAGGAGACAGAATTAATATGTTACAGGCAACAACACAGAAATTACTATATTGTAAATTTAAGCCTTCTAAAATAATATGATTCAGAATGATTCAGAAATTTGAATTATTAGACTGAGTGTCTCCACTAGAGCAAACCAAAGCATTAAAACATATTCTTGTCATCGTTCTGGTGAACCAAATTCCATTCCATTATGACTGACATTTTGATTATGTTCTCATTTGTACCAGTACCTAGTGCTTCTCTGTACAGCTCTGTTGCTACAGCACAAATAATCAGGGCAACATGCTTACCTTCCCCCCTCTCTCTAAACTCTAAGACCCACTTGACTGGAATAGCCTGTTGTTTACATGATCCAGGATATTTCATCTGGTTAAATGTCCAAAATCATACAACACACAATGTTTGTAATGCATTGCCTTCATCCACTATACTACATTACCCCCACAAGTGAAAACTTAGCTCACTTGACGTCATAGATTTCATGTTAATTATTTAGTCTTAAAGCGACTCCAGTGGCTTGCAAAGTGAGTCATGCTAGAAGCAACATGAGTAAGTGAAGGAAGCGGTGTGCATTTGTGCTCTGCTTCTCGACTTTAGGTACCAATCCTTGGCAGCTAATAGCTGTTGTTGAATTCAGGAGAAACCACAGCAGCCATAATAGTGTTGAGAAAAGTAGTGAGACCAAAGTACAGTAGGAAAGAATAAAGGCTGAGATTTACAAGAGATTAACCATATGATTATGTGTCTAGATGTTTTGAGGGTGTTTTTTCATTGTTTTTTCATTGTGTATGTCTTAGTTTTAGGTAAAATCTGGACATTTTTTCTTCATTTCAGTCAAAGACACATTTCTAGTCCACGTTTTTCAATAACAGTTAGTTTTTCTTCATTTCCAACTATTTTTTCACAAGAGTCAATTTCCATTGAGTGTCACAAATCTGTACAGTTGTGGTATGTTGTAGGGTTAAACATCCAAGTATTTAATTTCCATTGCATCTCATCAGTTACAATGTTATATGAACAAGAATTCAAATGGGAATGACTAATTCACCATAGGAGACATCTGGTGATTTGTGTGTTGTACAATGTTGCAGCAAACATCTTCGGTAATGTCTCCACGGGATTACAACTTGTCACCTTTCAAATCCTGTTCAATATTTTTCTTATTTTTCGCATTAGTCAATCATGCTTCCATTTAAGATGTAATAACAGGTTTAGTTGTCACTATCAATAAGC
This sequence comes from Protopterus annectens, assembly GCF_019279795.1. Lineage (NCBI taxonomy): Eukaryota > Metazoa > Chordata > Ceratodontiformes > Protopteridae > Protopterus > Protopterus annectens. The sequence continues at coordinate 562,892,468 of NC_056739.1, read as the reverse complement.
TCATTTTTTAAAACATGGACATAGGTTCGCTAAGGTCGATTTTAAAAGTTTTGACATTTGATTATTACACTATGGTGTTCATTTTAGGTGTCATCATTTCAATAACAATGTATTAAGTTATACCAGATCATGTATTCAAAGTAATTTTTATAATGTGTCTATACATACAATTTTTAAAAAATATATTTTTTTAAATAATGTTATTATTGTCATTTGGGATGTACATCATTTCCTGTGTATGACTTTAAAACCAGGATGTTGGGAGGCATCCTGGTTTTCTGAGGAAGTTCACGTTGACAATAAAGTGAAAGAAAGCGCTAAACTCATTTGGCTTTGCAGCTTCTTTCTAATTTTCAACAGTCGCTAACAACTTGGTGGTTTCAGAGTTTGGTTCGGGTGTTCCGAATTTGTTTTTCAAAGATGTAGATCTTCACATTTGAGACCTGGAGACACAGTGGGAATGTGATATTAGTACGTAAGATCATGTCAGAAAGATGAGAAGAGATTATCTTGACCAGGAAGGGAAGTAAGGAAGAAGAGGATACAGTAAGCAGATTTTAGAGACTAGATACTCTCAGGATCTCCAGAAGTATTTTTTGTGTTTTGCTGAGAGGGTAGTAGACCCATGGATTGGGCTATCACAATGGACAGTTGAAAGGGAATCCTATCCTATGAACCTATGAACCTACACCCCTGGGATCCCACCTCTGTCCCTGCTGGACAGGGGAAACAGGTGCTGACTCTGAGGGAACATGGGTGAAATTCTTGGCTAGGTTTATAAAGGTCTCCAGGCTAATAGCCTAGTATCATCCTATGAACCTATGAACCTATGAATCTACAGAGGTATTCAGCAGGTCGTACAATTGCAGGGATCAGAATGAGTGAAACAGAGGAAAGGTAGAAAGTTAAATGCCCTTAAACAGCAGACTGCAAAGGTTTACTGTCTCCTTTTCTCATCAAGTAAATGTAATATAATGTAGAAGAGATGTCCCCCTCATCTGCAGTAAGCATTGCAAACAAAATACAGATTTGTGTGTGTGTGTGTGTGTGTGTGTGTGTGTGTGTGTGTGTGTGTGTGTGTGTGTGTGTGTGTGTGTGTGTGTGTGTGTGTGTGTGTGTGTGTGTGTGTGTGTATGCTTGCACTGCACGCATGTATGTGTCTGTGTATGTGAATCACAGTATGACACTGAATGATTTCCTCAGGAAAGACCTGGATATGAAACAATATATTTCTGGCTATGTGCTTCAAACTATGCCACTGAATGATTTCCTCAGGAAAAAACAGGATATGAAACAATATATTTCTGGCTTAAAAAGGAGACGTAGAACAATACCACAGTGATATGACAGCCATTTGTTTATTTATTGGGTTTAACAGAGTAGTTTCAGCTTTTGAGTATTATCTCATCATTCTTGGTCATTTTCCTAAGTTGTTGTTCTCATTTATCAATTTTAAGCAGCTGTAACATATTCATAAGGGAGAGGCAATTGAAAATTGCTTCCCTAGAAAGACATTCACTCTGTTTTTTGGCAATTCCAAGGCCAGAGTAACTACACTTCTGGAATTTTAACATATTTCACATGCACTTTATTACAACAGTTACTGAAGGAAAACATCAGGAGACAGAATTAATATGTTACAGGCAACAACACAGAAATTACTATATTGTAAATTTAAGCCTTCTAAAATAATATGATTCAGAATGATTCAGAAATTTGAATTATTAGACTGAGTGTCTCCACTAGAGCAAACCAAAGCATTAAAACATATTCTTGTCATCGTTCTGGTGAACCAAATTCCATTCCATTATGACTGACATTTTGATTATGTTCTCATTTGTACCAGTACCTAGTGCTTCTCTGTACAGCTCTGTTGCTACAGCACAAATAATCAGGGCAACATGCTTACCTTCCCCCCTCTCTCTAAACTCTAAGACCCACTTGACTGGAATAGCCTGTTGTTTACATGATCCAGGATATTTCATCTGGTTAAATGTCCAAAATCATACAACACACAATGTTTGTAATGCACTGCCTTCATCCACTATACTACATTACCCCCACAAGTGAAAACTTAGCTCACTTGACGTCATAGATTTCATGTTAATTATTTAGTCCTAAAGCGACTCCAGTGGCTTGCAAAGTGAGTCATGCTAGAAGCAACATGAGTAAGTGAAGGAAGCGGTGTGCATTTGTGCTCTGCTTCTCGACTTTAGGTACCAATCCTTGGCAGCTAATAGCTGTTGTTGAATTCAGGAGAAACCACAGCAGCCATAATAGTGTTGAGAAAAGTAGTGAGACCAAAGTACAGTAGGAAAGAATAAAGGCTGAGATTTACAAGAGATTAACCATATGATTATGTGTCTAGATGTTTTGAGGGTGTTTTTCATTGTTTTTCATTGTGTATGTCTTAGTTTTAGGTAAAATCTGGACATTTTTCTTCATTTCAGTCAAAGACACATTTCTAGTCCACGTTTTTCAATAACAGTTAGTTTTTCTTCATTTCCAACTATTTTTCACAAGAGTCAATTTCCATTGAGTGTCACAAATCTGTACAGTTGTGGTATGTTGTAGGGTTAAACATCCAAGTATTTAATTTCCATTGCATCTCATCAGTTACAATGTTATATGAACAAGAATTCAAATGGGAATGACTAATTCACCATAGGAGACATCTGGTGATTTGTGTGTTGTACAATGTTGCAGCAAACATCTTCGGTAATGTCTCCACGGGATTACAACTTGTCACCTTTCAAATCCTGTTCAATATTTTTCTTATTTTTCGCATTAGTCAATCATGCTTCCATTTAAGATGTAATAACAGGTTTAGTTGTCACTATCAATAAGCTCATTTTTTAAAACATGGACATAGGTTCGCTAAGGTCGATTTTAAAAGTTTTGACATTTGATTATTACACTATGGTGTTCATTTTAGGTGTCATCATTTCAATAACGATGTATTAAGTTATACCAGATCATGTATTCAAAGTAATTTTTATAATGTGTCTATACATACAATTTTTAAAAAATATATTTTTTTAAATAATGTTATTATTGTCATTTGGGATGTACATCATTTCCTGTGTATGACTTTAAAACCAGGATGTTGGGAGGCATCCTGGTTTTCTGAGGAAGTTCACGTTGACAATAAAGTGAAAGAAAGCGCTAAACTCATTTGGCTTTGCAGCTTCTTTCTAATTTTCAACAGTCGCTAACAACTTGGTGGTTTCAGAGTTTGGTTCGGGTGTTCCGAATTTGTTTTTCAAAGATGAAGATCTTCACATTTGAGACCTGGAGACACAGTGGGAATGTGATATTAGTACGTAAGATCATGTCAGAAAGATGAGAAGAGATTATCTTGACCAGGAAGGAAGTAAGGAAGAAGAGGGTACAGTAAGCAGATTGTAGAGACTAGATACTCCCAGGATCTCCAGAAGTATTTTTTTTTTTTGCTGAGAGGGTAGTAGACCCATGGATTGGGCTATCACAATGGACAGTTGAAAGGGAATCCTATCCTATGAACCTATGAACCTACACCCCTGGGATCCCACCTCTGTCCCTGCTGGACAGGGGAAACAGGTGCTGACTCTGAGGGAACATGGGTGAAATTCTTGGCTAGGTTTATAAAGGTCTCCAGGCTAATAGCCTAGTATCATCCTATGAACCTATGAACCTATGAATCTACAGAGGTATTCAGCAGGTCGTACAATTGCAGGGATCAGAATGAGTGAAACAGAGGAAAGGTAGAAAGTTAAATGCCCTTAAACAGCAGACTGCAAAGGTTTACTGTCTTCTTTTCTCATCAAGTAAATGTAATATAATGTAGAAGAGATGTCCCCCTCATCTGCAGTAAGCATTGCAAACAAAATACAGATTTGTGTGTGTGTGTGTGTGTGTGTGTGTGTGTGTGTGTGTGTGTGTGTGTGTGTGTGTGTGTGTGTGTGTGTGTGTGTGTGTGTGTGTGTGTGTGTGTGTGTGTGTGTGTGTGTGTGTGTGTATGCTTGCACTGCACGCATGTATGTGTCTGTGTATGTGAATCACAGTATGACACTGAATGATTTCCTCAGGAAAGACCTGGATATGAAACAATATATTTCTGGCTATGTGCTTCAAACTATGCCACTGAATGATTTCCTCAGGAAAAAACAGGATATGAAACAATATATTTCTGGCTTAAAAAGGAGACGTAGAACAATACCACAGTGATATGACAGCCATTTGTTTATTTATTGGGTTTAACAGAGTAGTTTCAGCTTTTGAGTATTATCTCATCATTCTTGGTCATTTTCCTAAGTTGTTGTTCTCATTTATCAATTTTAAGCAGCTGTAACATATTCATAAGGGAGAGGCAATTGAAAAATTGCTTCCCTAGAAAGACATTCACTCTGTTTTTTGGCAATTCCAAGGCCAGAGTAACTACACTTCTGAAATTTTAACATATTTCACATGCACTTTATTACAACAGTTACTGAAGGAAAACATCAGGAGACAGAATTAATATGTTACAGGCAACAACACAGAAATTACTATATTGTAAATTTAAGCCTTCTAAAATAATATGATTCAGAATGATTCAGAAATTTGAATTATTAGACTGAGTGTCTCCACTAGAGCAAACCAAAGCATTAAAACATATTCTTGTCATCGTTCTGGTGAACCAAATTCCATTCCATTATGACTGACATTTTGATTATGTTCTCATTTGTACCAGTACCTAGTGCTTTTCTGTACAGCTCTGTTGCTACAGCACAAATAATCAGGGCAACATGCTTACCTTCCCCCCTCTCTCTAAACTCTAAGACCCACTTGACTGGAATAGCCTGTTGTTTACATGATCCAGGATATTTCATCTGGTTAAATGTCCAAAATCATACAACACACAATGTTTGTAATGCATTGCCTTCATCCACTATACTACATTACCCCCACAAGTGAAAACTTAGCTCACTTGACGTCATAGATTTCATGTTAATTATTTAGTCTTAAAGCGACTCCAGTGGCTTGCAAAGTGAGTCATGCTAGAAGCAACATGAGTAAGTGAAGGAAGCGGTGTGCATTTGTGCTCTGCTTCTCGACTTTAGGTACCAATCCTTGGCAGCTAATAGCTGTTGTTGAATTCAGGAGAAACCACAGCAGCCATAATAGTGTTGAGAAAAGTAGTGAGACCAAAGTACAGTAGGAAAGAATAAAGGCTGAGATTTTTGAATCACTGACTATTCCTCATGGAATCAAATCATGATGGCCAACTCAAACAAACTGGCTAAAATTTGAATACATATTACTTACTAGAATTTCTTATTTTGCACTTATCCATAGAGGTTATGTACTCAAAAGAGGTCTACACATGAGTCTTATGTTAACTTCAATGTGGAGGACTCACATTTTCTACCACACTGGCACAATAAAACAGTAATGTCACCATCACCACATGCTCCCTGCCTACAGGCCACCAGACAGCAATAAGCAAGGGCCAGTTCTTCTTGATGTTAGGCTGATGACATTAGACTGGCAGTAAGTGAGGAGCAAGGCATCTACATTGGTAGTATGCAAGGTTTTGATTGGTGTCAGCAGACAAAAACAAAGAAAGAAAACAAAAGGTGTGGGTAACATGTTTCTGTCTGTTACCACTTATGTAAGAGACAAAGGGCATGCTTAGTAGATTGATCGTCAGAACTGGAGGTGCGACCTCTCAGTTTTAGAAGCAGCCAGGCTGGATACAGGGGACACTAACTCACCAAGAATAGGAGTCTCATTAAGATGTGCATAATGTCAGAGAACAGGATGGAAGACACCCCCCAATATGTTGAATGTATGCATGCTTTGTTATTGACATTGTCTTTTTATTAGGGAACTAGCTGTACACGGCCATGCGTTGCTGTGGCTCAGTCTGGTTAAATGGAAAAGAAAGAAAAGAGAAAGCGCACGTTTCTAATATGTTTAATTTCACAATGTTTGTGGGTATACAATATTTTTTGTTGTTCCATTGTCTATGGAGATATAGAGATTGTCTGGTTTGCCGACTCTAGAACACGCAACATATAATTGTCTATGTGAGAAGCAATCTGTGTGTAGATCTAAACTGCACAATTCTAAAGATTGGCCCTGAGCTTTGTTGATGGTGATTGCAAATGCCATTCGAATTGGGAATTGCAATCTCTTAAATTGAAATGGCATATCCGTTGGAATCATAGGAATGCGAGGAATGAGGACATCTTCACCTTTGAAAGGTCCTGTCAAGATTGTTGCTTCTATGATGTTGCTCATTAATTTTTTTACTGCAAGCCACGTGCCATTGCAAAGCTTTGGCTGGTTGATATTTCGCAACATGATAATTGGCATGCCAATTTTCAATTGCAGTACGTGCGGTGGCATCCCTGGCAGATCGAGTGAATTCAAAAATTCTGTTGGATAATTAACCACTTCATCTACTTCCACAAGAGTGTCGACGGACTTGTATGTGACTGCCTTGCTTTGAATGTTAGACTGAATAATATTGTTAAGTTCATAGACGTCTTTGTTCTTGGCCGCAAGAATAGCTCATTTAGTCAGCCAATCATGATTCTTATAATTGGTTTGAATATTGGGAAATACTTTTTCAACCAATTCTTCTTTTGACATCACTAAATTGCAGAAGTTATGAGACAATGAAATTCTTCCTGAGGTCAGATCAACCGGCACCTTTCCGTTCCCAATTTCCAGCAACTGATGTGAGAATATCTCAGCTGATCAATCATTTTGCAGCTGGACACGCATATTTGTAGTTAATTTTAACACCTTTATATGTTGCCACAAAGTAGAGTATTTCAGGCAAGCATTTATTTCATCCGCTGGTGTCGATCGAGGAGAACGAAGCAGATCTGAAGCTGAAAAACGTGATCGCCGTGCTTGCAACCGTGCATCCTCAAGTCTGGCTGCACGTCGCTCTGCTGCTTCCTTGGCACATATTTGAGCCATTCTTTGTCTGTTTCACTTGTTCACTGATGCCCATTCTTCCTCAGTTTGATTTGCAATTACTCGTCACACTGCTTCTGCTCCGCGAGTACGACGACCTAAGTTTGATCTTCTGAGAGGCATTATTTGGATGAACTAAAGCAGATTGATTGCACTGAAAAAGAAGTAAGAAAGTTATAACAAAAACATATAAAATTGCATATTTGTATACAAATATATAGAATCCATAGTAGGTATATAAAAACACACGCGTATTCGAATGCAACGTGTGACATCTATATAATAGTAGGTATATAAAAACACACGTGTATTCGAATGCAACATTGTGTGAAAATTTCAAAGCAATTGGTAAAGAACTTTCCGAGATTTAAGATTTTGAACAAACGAACATTTACAGTTTTATTTATATAGATGATAAAAACAGAATGAGAAAAAATATGCTGCAGTTCACATCCAGTGAATTTCCTTGTAATTAACTGAAAGTTAATAATTAATTATATTTGACGCAGAGTGACTATCATCTTGTTAGTGAAAGGTGTCTCGCAGCCGCATCATACTTCTAGTTGCAATGTGATGACAGTTATAGTAGAACCAGTCCATGCATTTTCAAATCTAGCACTAAAATAATATGGATAATTATTTCTCTCTGGAAGGAGATATTTTGTTTTTATGTAGAACTCAGACTGTTATAGCAAATGCATTGCTGTTAATTTCACTGTAGTCTGTATCTTCATTTATTGCACTGAAAGAAGGAAAGAAAGAAAGAAAGTAAAAGAAAGAAAGAAAGAAAGAAAGTAAAAGAAATAAATGTACATTTAGATTTAGAGCTTGCTGTGATAACATTAAGGGTATCTTTTCTCTATTACTGAGGTGTCCTATCTTTGTGACTACATTTGCCATGCCAAGCTATCTAGAAAGCATTCAGGCAAGCTACTGCTGGAAATGTCAGTTTGAGGATGTTATGACAAAGTGGAAGAGTCTGCCCAAGTATTTCTGTGTCATTGCTTATTCATGAAGACAGCTTATGCTACAGGAAGTCGTCAGTTGTTAAAGGGAGTTCTCACTTTTCTCAGGAATTGTCACTTGGCTCCAGTATTAACAAGAAATCTGACTAGATGCAATTACTTCATATGAGGTTATGTAGTAGTGGGAAAATGTTGAGAGGAGAAATATCTAGGTGGAATATCCCATCAATTTCCTTACGGGAGCTCTTGTTAATATTCTGAGGAATGTAACTACGATCCTCACAATAGCAGATATTAAAGTGTGAATCATTGAGGGGATACATATACTAACTGTAAAACTGTTATGCTAGAGCATTCTTCTTACTTCAAATAAAAGCAGCAGCTGTGGGGTTCAGTACATCCTCCAAAATAAGCTTTAAAGGTGTATCAGTGAATCTCAGACTTTACCGCTTTTTATTTGATTCATGGTTTACCTTTTGAAGTATCAGGACTTGCAAAATCAGACAACAGGGAGCCTACCAGCTACATCGTAGGGGTGATATTTTTCATAATTTTTCAAATTGTAGAAATGAAGATGTGGTAGCATCTATCAGTGTCTGCCCTCAGAGATTTCTTCAAGTCTGTGAAAAAGTACTGGGAGAAATAAGAAAAGAGCTAAACGTTGCTGTGTGATAAATGACTGTGATTATCAGAGGTTCATAGGCAAGTACTAGGCTAGCTGTCCTTGAGGGCCATTTTAAGCCTAGCCAGTTTTCCTTTTTGTGCTCAAAATAACCTATCTTGTTTGGTTACAGACTGGCATTACCCATTCCCTGGTCAATAATTATATGTTACCCCTAATGATAATAACTGGGATCATGACATAACTTGAGAGGACCCATGCATGGGGTAAAGCATTTAGGAACTGCATCTGTCCATTAGAAGTACAGGTGACAGTCCTAGGGTAACTGTTCTGTTTCCCATTAATATATCTATGTTGTACTTCAATATGGGGAGGGATAAACTTTGTTTTATGTGGATGGGGATGGTGTTCCACAGCAGCAGTAATCTCTGCAAGATATACCTGTCTCTCCAAACCATTCTGTTGATATTGCAGAAGAGGCTTAGATACCTAGACTGAGCACTTCTAATGCCATTTGACTAGCTGAAGTGCGGTAAATCCATCAGTAATGAGTTGGAGGATGCCTTATATGTCAGACATAGATCACCATTTATCAGTTTATAGGATGCAGAGTATAGTGACTGGGCTTTGAGTCAGTCCATGATGGACATATTGTTTAGGCTTTGTATCCTTTTAGTAAGGTATCACTGTAGGTGTTCTAGTTGTTGCATTTGTCTGGACAGATGCATGCCAAAGGGGGTCATTATATTCAATGATTATCCTCATGAGGGCTGTGTAAAGGGAAACAATGACATCTCTAGATCTAGATGCAATCTCTTTGTTTATAAGCTGTGCAGTATAGGAGGACTTTCTTACAACAACATTCTTACAACAATAGACACATAGGTCAAAAGTTAGGTCACTGTCCACATAAGTTCCCAAATCCTGAACAATTGAATCAACTCTTAGGGGCATATTTTCAATGTGGTAGTTCCCTGGGGTAGATGACTTCCCAAAGGATGCAATAATGCATTTTTTGACATTTAGTTTAAGTCCACGATTTTAGCACCAATTATTTATTTGGGACAAGCCTTACTGTAGGATGGCTAAGTCATTTGGGATTCAATGACTGCTCCTAGCTTGCAGTCTTCTGAAAACCTGGTTAGCCAGAGTCCTTTGGTATTGGCTTTTACTTCAGAAAAGTAAACGCCAAACAGGAGAGATTCCAACACAGAATCCTGAAGGACTCCACTGGTGACTGGTCTCTTTGTGGAGGTACTGTAACTTCCCCTATTCTGATTATGTGTATCCTATCTGTGAACCAGCTGACAATACAGCAGATGACACAGGAGTTTATTCCCATTTTATTTAGCTTTTCTGCTATGCCTGAGCAGGAAATTGTGTCAAAACCCTCAGCCAGGTTGAAGTATGCAATGTGCACCATTCTGCCTTCATCCATAGCTTTTCTGACCTTTTCAAAAAGATACACTAGATTGAGTGAGCATGACCTGCCTTTGATGAATACAAAATGAGGCAAGCAATGTAGGCTTTGAAAGATATATTCTTCAGCCATCCTGAATTAGTTTTATATCAGTTTCACCCAACTTCCATAGATATCTTGGATGACAGAGAAACATCTCAATGTACATAAAGTAATTGTAAAGAAAGATATCATTCCTTTTTGCATTGATAAACTGAATGGTCATTGCACTATGATCTAAACTTCCTGCAAGTGTAAGTGAAGTCTGGCAGTCTCTTTCAATGATTTATGTATAAATACATTTAGAAAGGTAGCACTGCTTATGACAAAAATCAGAAAATCTTGAAAATGTACACAGAGAATCATAAAATAAAGAAGTGTGAAATCTCAAGATTCGAATTATATGCTAAAATCTGAGATGAAGTCTCTGTTAGTGCAAATTAAAAACACAGTATGATTCCACCAGAAAGAAAATAATACTTTGAAAATGACTGACGTGCAGCTAATTGAAACATAAATTCATAAAGGCCTATTGAATGTAAATGTAAAAATGGACAAAAAAATGAAATAGGACCTGATCACTTTTATCTAACCTGAATGCTTACACATTAAATGCAGCATTAAGGGGCTTGGTGCAATTTTATATATTCATAAGTCTTCCCAAATAATTCTGGAATATTTTGTCCACTTTAAAGTATTTAAAAGTATATTTCAGTGAAAGATTGACAAATAAATATGTGCCATGATAAGCTGATACCATTTTATATTACTTCATTTCTCATTTATGAAACAAGCTCAGCATGCATAAAGAAACTGATAACTAAAGCTATGAATGTGCTTGTTTTTGGGAAAGCAGTCATAAATGTGAGGTCTCATACTTTTGAGAAACTATTTAGATTTGAGAAACACTGTGCAAAAAATGCAAGCAATGCCTTTGGGGCTGACAGATTATTTAAAAATGTTCAAGACATCCTGCAGCATTCTGTGGTATATGCATCATGCATATACATATGTGTGTGTGTGTGTGTGTGTGTGTGTGTGTGTGTGTGTGTGTGTGTGTGTGTGTGTGTGTGTTTGCATGTGTTTGTGTGTATGTGTATACCTGATGTGTGTGTGTGTGTGTGTGTGTGTGTGTGTGTGTGTGTGTGTGTGTGTGTGTGTGTGTGTGTGTCTGTGTGTGTCTGTGTGTTTGTGTATGTGTGTGTATTTGCTGTCCCCCCTAGTGCCTTTTTTTAGGCAAAGTTCAGTTAATGGCCATATCAATGCAGCAAACATATTAAACAGGAACAAATTAAGGTAGCTTTACTCAACGTCAGGTGTCTAAACAACAGGCTGTACTTTCTATGTATATATTTTATATTTTATATCTCTTTAGGATTTTTATTGGTCTAAACACCCAAGATTTTACATTTTATATTTTATATTCTATATTTTATATTTTTAACATGTTTACATTTTAATAGAAGCATATTAACAATGTGGTGCAACAATCATCAATGGTATTAATTATTATCTATTAGGGGAATATTTATTTTCATTAAGATTTATTAATTATTAGAATTGTGTATGTTGTATTCATTTTAAACATTTTTACTGAACATGACTCATTATTTATTGTTTTTAACTGGTGCAACCAAATATTTGTAAGGAAAGACATTTCCATGCATAATTATAGTTAATTAGTTTTAATTAACTACACTATAAGAATGATTAGTGAACCATGATGCATTATCTGACAAAGTTACAGATGAAAACATACTGGTTGTGTTCAGCGTTAGTGAAGTGTTTTCAGATTTTGGTGCTTATTTAATAAACGTGGTTCTGGGTCTGTGGCTGTCCGAGTGCTTGCTTTCTTGTTTTATGGTTTTTATCAGCACTTTTTCCTTCTTTTGATTTGGGTCTAAGCAACAGGCTGCCCATATGTGTTTTATTGCTGAAAGAACTTACTCCATACCTGGGTTTAGTTCCTACCATTCCTTCAGACCACATAGATGTTTTTAGATTTAGTAAGTAAAAACTCAGTGGATCAGATTGTTACAAGCCCAATTAGAGGACAAAATATTCCTAACCTAGTAATGTAAATGTAGGGTCACTGTGTACCGCTCCACTAGTAACTCCATCACTAATTCGGTCAAACCATAATTTAGTATTTTTTTCCCCATAAACTTATCTAAACCCCGTGACACATATATATTGGAACTCAAAGTCTTCATCTGCACAAATTCAAATAATTCTATGCTGTAGTCTCAAAATTCATGTATAATAACATCAACCAAACATAATCTCAGCAGATAATTTTACAAAGGAATGTTATGCCTGTATAAATATATGCATAGAATTGGAAGTCAAGTCTGATCCAAATACAACAATGGGAAGTTTAAAAGCAAACCACACTGTGGTCCACTGGCATAAATAAAAATCTACTATAAAAGGAAGAAATTTCTTAGAGTATACAATAGATCTAAAAAAACCCTATATCAAGGAAAGTGTTAGGAATTTGACTAACGATTGTAAAATAAGACTGTTACATCTACATCTACTAAGGCAGCCCATTAATTCAGGTTGGCATCTGAACAAAAGGACAATTACAAATCCTTCTTTAGTTATGTCAGGCATACTTTCCAGGAGCAAGACAGTGACTAGAAGGATTACTTTTGAATTAGACTCACAGTACTATGCCACATTATGTCTGCCATGTACTGAGTATGTACAAGCACACAGTGACCAGAAGGTTTACTGTTGTATTAAACTTACAGTACAGTGTCACATTATGTCTGTCATTTACTGAATATATACAAGGGCAAATCAGCAATGGATATGAATGTGCATGTTTTATACATGCATGGCATTCACAGACAATGACATATTAAGTCATGCATGACAACTTAGATAGTATGGGACAAATAGCCATGATAGCAGGACAGACTATCTGCTCTTTGTACTACAGTAATGTATAACAAAAATGTGTAAGACTGTTTGTGCAAGCATGCCAGACATACGTGATTATAGAATATATACATACCATTGCATATATAATCATGCTATTCACTGCTTTTTATATATCATTTCATGAGCATCAAGCAGGTTTCTTGTTTTCCTGTCCAACTGATCCAATGCTTTCTGGGGCCAGTCAGTCACACCAAAGCTGTAAGTTACAACAGGAAGAGCAAGTTAATTTATAACTTAAGGTTTTTTCCTAAATGCGAAGGCAATTTTCAGTATTAGTTTAGCCTTCTAAAATATTTCTTATTAAGCTTTGCTCTTATTTGTTCATGCTGTATTGCTGACCTTTCATCTATTCCTAGATATTTATATACTCTCTCTTGTTCAAGTTATTTTATATTACATTCCACTTCCAGGTTAATATTTTCTTGAAACTTTAGTTTTTCTGCAATACATTTTGCTTTTGCATGTATATCAAGACCAAATGTCATTCTTATTTCATCTGAAAATATTTAACCATGTGTAGTTGTGCTTGCAGTTGCTTGTCTAATGACCTATAGAGCTTTAAAACATCCACAAAAAGTGGAAGAGATGTCATTGGGCAAGGGTGGTTTCTGGAAGTCAACCTGTAACCATAGCTTTTAACCAAACAGTTTAATGCAATAAAGCAATGCAAAACAGCACTGGCTACAAAGAATCATCTGGGAATATCTCTGTTTAAAATGTTATCTCTGGAATAAGTGATTTGCTCTTTATCATGACTCAAGTTGTAATGTGGTTTGCAATGAGTATGATATGCTGTCAAATGCCGTTTTTTGTAATCTATCCATGCCATGCTGTGAAAGTTGCCAGCCTAGCTAACTAGAATTTTGTAGATAATGCTATGTCATTTGTAAATATTAATATAACCCACAGGCTTGGTTTACAAATGTAAAGAGAACTGTATGTTATGATTAAATTGTATGTTGTATGGGTCTATATTATAACAACGAATGATCAAATGATCGAATGTTGTTATATCGAACTCAAAAGATCGAATTCACAAGACATTGAATAACCAGAACAGCAATTTTTTTCCCCAGGGAAAAAAATCGCTGTTCCAAAAAAAAAAAAAAAAAAGACATTAAAACATTGCATAAAGTGGGGGGCTTCGACACCCCCACCCCTCGACATGGGGGGGCTGTGCCCCCCCCACACCCCCTACCTAAATATACCAACTCCAACATCACACTACAGTGCCGAAAATGGCAAAGTGACAAAAGCGGCCAAGCAACTTATTTCCCAGGGAAAGAATTAGCTTACATGCTGCTTCATCATTTTGCCTTTTCGATAGTTCAAGTTTGACCAAGACGCATTCGACAAAATGCGTCTTCGGTCATCTGATAGGAAGCCTGTTGTACTGAGCTTCAAAAATGTAACCAGAGTGTACTCTGTTGGAAGAAAGCTGATAAGTCAAGCATTGTATGACTGTTTGATCTCAAGCTCGGAGGCAGGATGGCTGGGCCAGGAAATTCTTTCTATTGTCTTGATTTCAGAGATAATAAGGTTTTACGTGTATAATGTATTTTATTGCTGTGGCTTCCTGGCCAGGTGCAGCTTACTAAGACATGTAAATTTTGAGTTTCTGTTAGCCTGGAAACAAAAGAAGCGATAAAAATGATGCAACGTGAAATGACTCAGCAGTACTGGGTGTTTATCAATTTAAGACTTTCTCAGAGAGAAAGATTTCAGCATTTTGGATTTTGTCTGAAGAACATCCACTCACCAGCCCTTGCTTGATCTGTAAGTAAGATATTTATTTAGAACAGTGATTTCTCTTAGAGATGGATAGAAATAGCCAGATTATAGGTTCATAGGTAGGTACTAGGCTATTGGTCCAAGGGCCTAAGTAAGCCTAGCCAACAAGGTTCCCTGGCTTACTCCACCCAATAAAGTTATTTTCCTGTGCCACTGTCGAGAGGAAACACAGAAGTGACCCCCGGGGTGTATTTCCTATTTCCCATCCACTCAAGAATTTCTTGAAGAGTGCTAATGAGGAACTTTGCTTGACATAGATGGGTAGCTTGTTCCAGAGTATGGGAAGTCTCTGGGACAGGAATCTATCCCTCCAGCATGTCTTGTTTATTGTGGTGACAAGGTTTAGGTCCCTAGAGCATGTAGCTCAGAGGGATTTGGATTTCTTTAGGTGCAGCATGTCCAACAGCTCTGGGTTTGACATAGCTTTACATGTTAGGCAGAGATCACCTCGGAGTAGGCGATATGCTACGGAGTAAAGCTGGAGTTTTTTGATATGGTCAGTGTAGGGCATATGTTTGAGGCCAGGAATCCTCTTTATGAGGTACTTCTGTGGCCTTTTCAGTTGTTGCAGATGTCTTGTGAAGTACATTCCAAAAGGCGCATTGTTCTCTATAATGGATCTAATGAGTGTCGAATAGAGGGGAACAATTACTCAATGACCTCTTTTTTCCTGGATGAGAACCCTTTTGTGATGAGGTGTGCCACATAGAAGGATTTCCTGACTACTGTGGTGATGTGATTATCAAAGGAGAGGCTACTGTCCACCTGGGTCCCAAGGTCTCTTATCACACATTAGGCATTAAGTAGACTGCCACCTATGTAGTAGTTCATGGGTACAGAGTTTTTACCAAAGGGGATGACAATGCACTTTTTGGCATTGAGCTTGAGGCTATTAGTCTAGCTGTTTTCTATATTTATGTCAGACTATTCTACAGTATTATTTTAAAGCATTTTTGTGTGATTTCTGAACTCTGTAATGTCATTGTGTTGAAGTAGTAAGTATCATCTTGTGTTTTTATTATTTATTATTAAATATTTTTAAACCTTTCAACTGTGGCTGTTTTCTGTAGAGGTAATTTAAGCTCTAGAGTACTTGCATGTATTTGGTGATACTATACTAAGCCACTCCAGAATAGCCTTAGCCCTTGTTCACACTTACTATTTGGATAACAGTAATATTACACAGTGTAATTGGTCACCCTTTGTAAAGGGCCTTATTAGTAGCTGATATTAGTGGATGGTGGCAGTGTTTTCTACCTTATAGTCTGGAGAGAAGCGGGCATAGCTGGGCAACCTGTGCCAGCCTTCCCAAGGAGTGTCTGTGCATTTGTATGTAACTCTATCTCAAAGTGTGTGTGTGTCAGCTACTTGGGCAGGGACACGAAGCACTGGTTGGACAGAGAGGGTGCTGGAGGTTTTAGCTGGACCACTAGGCTGAGATGTGGACCTTATAGCTGTGCCAGTGGGGAGTCTTATTGGGGATCTGGAGAGAAAGGGAGAAACCAGCCCCAGACTAACTGTGATCTGTGTGTGCTCTTAAGGGAAATTGTACTTTAATGTGTGTGTAGTTGTTATCCTTCCCAATGTGCATGCCCCTTACTGGTGCTAGTGGTGAGGATTGAGGCTCCTTGATTACTGGGCCAGTGTATGGGTGTCACACATGCTTATCACATATGTATTGCATAGAGCGCCGTGATTACGCTCCAATATTGGTAAACCAAAAAACAAAAATTGTTAGGTGCTTCATTAGCATAAGACCCTGTAAATGCTGTTATCCCGCAGAAATAACTGACAGTGTCAGCCAGCAAATGACAGCAGCAGAAGTCACAACAGTTTCTTTTCTGGTTGCTGTCTATTTCTGCAATCTGCCCCAATTTTATTTAAAAGTGTTTCACTAATGTGTCTTGCTCTCTGTTTAACAGCACTCACTAAGTGCTTTACTAGCTTTAAAAGCCAACAAAACACCTTCTTTTTTTTGCTGTGAAGAAGAGAACACGGAGCAAATAAGTTTCCATACACTACAAAAAAATATGATCAGATCACCATTTATAACCATATTTTGTTTGCTCTCAACATGGATGCCAAGGTTCAGTCTTCGCTCTTGAGGTGAATTTCTTGCCCTCCATATCTCAAACACATAATAAGCAGGTTACAATGAGAGACCCGATCATAATCCTCTGTATTATGTAAGAACTGCTTGAAAACGGAATATTTGATTCTTGGAATTTAATATCATGCATAACGTCACCACAGAAGATACCTGTTTGACCTTTGTATAATGTTACTGCAGAACAATTAGCTGTTTGTTTCCAGATATCTTAAGAACTTTCTCTGTAATGTATCTTTGTGGAAAAAATATGTTATTTCTTAAGTATCTTAAATGTATCTGCTGGAGCTATTCTCCACAGGCCTCCACTGAAAATTAATTTTGTCCAGTCTGTCTTTCCTGGTCAACAAAGATACAAAAAAATGCATAATAAATGTTTCATAGTAACAGCTATGTAATTCATCTGTGTAGGTTATATTCTGTACATCTGTAAGCATTCCATAATACAAAAGTGGAATGCTGTTAAATATGCTTTTTTTGTAATCTAGCCATGCCATACTTAGGTTTTGCCCTTTTACACCTCTCTATTATGGTTGTGTTTAACAATAGATGATTCTTTGTTCCGCATGTTTTCCTTTTATTACTTTTCTATTGCCGTGGATGAATGTTTTTTTTTTCTAAGTGACAATAAACTCTGTATGCCTTTGTTCAGGTATATAATTTATATATTTTTGGAAGGCAAGTTACTGGTCTATATTTCTTAGGATGGAATGCAGGTTCAGTCTTAAGAATATTGATAGCCAGGTTGGTATCCATTCAGAATGTGCATATAAATATTGTTTACTCAGTGCTAAATCACTGTGCAAAGATGTTAATAGCTTTAGCCAGAAGTTGGGCACTATAGTTGGAGTGTAATTTTCCAATTAGGAGCCCCTCCTAATTTCTCTGACTGTTACTTCACTCTATTTCATATCCTCTATATTAGCACTTCCTTGTTGCTTCTTTTAACTCTCTTATACATTCATTACCATTGATATGTTCAACAGGATCTTCATAAATACTTATCCACAATGTACTGATTTTTTTTTTTATTTTTAGTTTGTATTAATTTTAGTGTTGTTTTCTTTCCTAATTTTCTATTAAACTTTTTTGGGGATCATAAATGAATTGCTTATTTCCTTTATATTTTTTCTACATACCTTCTACGTTTCTCCTGCTTTTTAGTTTATTACTGGAAATGGTGTAAGGTAAATTTTGATCTGTTTTGATGTTGTGTTGCTTTTATCACAACTATATATCTAAGAGTTTTTGATGAACAATTCCCTTTTCTGTAATCTTCTGCTGGTTGTACTTCTTGCCTTAGTTACATCATAATTCTCTGTATTCAGTGTTTCCATGGTGGAATTCTGATCCTTCCTTTCCTTTGTTAACCTGTGTTTTGCGGTAGTACCTTATCTGGTGTTAAACTGCACAGTGGTATATTCTTTCTGTTACATCACACAAATCTCTTGTAACAATTTCAGTTACTATATTCACATGTTTTATCAGTCTTCTAGCACTTACCTATAATACAGATGCCTTAAAAGATGAATAAATAAATGTCATGCATTACTACATTATTAAAATCCAAGATGCATTTTCATATTGCATGTCCCAACTTAATTATTCCAGCATAGGACTGTCTGTCCTACTTTAACGTACTGATTAATATAATCCCTTTTCCTTGTCATGTAATATTTTGGTGTATATTCTGAATGTAATGCAAACTTCTTTATTTTTATATACTAAAATTATTTACTGAAAATCAGTAATGTTTTAATGATTACAATTATTGGAGCTTTTCTTCCTGGGTCTCCTCTGTAAATGGCTCTGTACAGCATTGGCTAACCCAGAACAAGTGCAACTGCATAGCTAGATAGACAGACAAAAGGTCTTCAGACAGAATGACCAATAAATACATATTTATTTTATTTATTTATTTAACATTTGTTGACCGGGAATGTCCGACTAGGTTCCACACAGCCTGTTTTCAGCGGAGGCTTGGGGAGAAATACTCCAGATGCATGTCTTTGGAATGTGGGAGGAAACCAGAGTACCCGGAGGAAAAACACCCGAACACAGGGAGAACATGCAAACTCCACACAGAAGGCACCCCAGCCGAGAATCGAACCGGAGAACCTCTTGCTGTGAGGCGACAACGTTAACCGCTGCACCACTGTGCCGCCCTATGAACTTGTCCATGACTGAATTTGTTTCTACGTGAAGTAAGTCTTGGGGTGCTATAACAAGTAAAAACTGGATAACCAATAGGACATGGAAAAGTATTGAAAATGTAATTCACTCTTATGAAATGATAGCATAAAGCCAGTACCACAGTGGTCATTACTGGGTCAGATGCTTTTCATTCTCACTGTAAGCAGCCTTAGTTGTTGATTTTGATGCTTACCATGGTACTGAACTGATTCCACAAGGACCATTTCCACTAGGGTATGGAAGCAGAATCAGGAAGAGAAAGGATAATAAATTTGTTACAATATGTATAATAAAACTGTTGATGTGACATAGGGAGACAGATATAAAATATACCTGATACAAGACTTGGAAGGAAAAAAATGCCTTTTGTATTTGGAAAATACAAATTTGTTCAAAGGAAAAATTTTCACGATTGGTCTAGTGCCCTAGAAAATTGTGAGTTCAAATGAAGGCAGAGAAATACTAAATAACTCATCTCACTTGGGGCGCAAGGAAAGGAATATATAATTGGAGAGGGGCAGTAGCAGAAAAAAAGAGGAAAGACATTGGTAATCATATCAGATTACTTTAATTTAAGAAAGCAGTGCAAAAAAAGCAGCAAGAAAACCTTTCAGAATACTGGAATTTCTATCGAGATGTATCATCAGTAGAAAGTGAGTAATTATTTCCCCTTTTTATAGACAGCTGGTAATGAGAAATTATTTCCCCTTTTTATATAAAGTTGGCAAGATTCCATTTAGCCCGGCTTAGCAGCTCTGCAGACCTCATCAGCAACATACTGACATGGACAGCACAAACACAATTTGTGTGGCAGGTCAAGTAAAATGCAACGTGCTATGCTTAAATGACAGCTTCACCCAAATCTCATTATTTGCTTATCATCAGGTTTTTGCCTTTGCATCCAAACATAAAAGTACCACATAAAAAGCATGATTTAAACATTACTTAGCCTGAAGTTCCTTCTATACTTTTTCTGCACACTAGTTTGTCTTTTAGTGATCATCCTGTTTCCTTCTGGTATTTATCACATCATCAATGACATCATGCAGGCAGTTTATATAAGGCATGGACAACCACATCTCACACATTTATGACCTTAACAAAACAAACTAATCGGACAGATAAGTGACCTAGCTACAGGCCTGGTAAGAAGGCTTAAAAGAATATGTCCAAAGATGCAAAATGGTATGCAGCATCTGAATTCCTTTTCTGCTTTTAGCTTTTGGCACATCATGGCTGGGTTGTTGTGGGTACTGTTGGCTTTTAGTCTCTCTCTCTTTTTTCATGTAAAAATTCAATTAAAGTAAAAAAAAAGTTTAAAAATGTTGCCATTCCAGCAGTGACATTTACACTATTCCTAACATGCATCTAGAAAGGGTGTATTCACGGGCAGGATAATGATGCATTAAAGGGTTATGAAGTCTTCTTTTTGGTAACCATTTTGGGACTTGCTACAGTGAGCCCTGAAACACAAAGAATGAATGACCAAAAATGGACTTACATATACTGAATCCAAGAAGGCCATTTCTCTGAGATATGGCGATCTTGGAGATGGTATTTATAAGTTTAGGGGGGAGCTTGTTACCCCATAAGGGAGGTGTGGGGGGACTTGCCTCCTCCACAAAAAGAATTCTAAAGGAGAAGGATGATTTCCAAGATTTACTCTTCTCTGAGATTTTGTTTTTTTCCAGCTATTCAACACTTTCCCCAGGATTCATGAAGCTTGTGCCATGCGCCGGAGAAGCATCGGCGATCTAGCTCCAAATATGGCCGTCGAGCGATTCGGGTAAGAGCTGTTTCCATGTGCACTACCAGCATATGCCAGAACTGCGCAGCTCATGGTGCTTGTATGCTAATTACCCTATGTACAGCAGTGTAGCATGCAAATGAAGGTATATAGCGATTCATGAAGTGGTGCAGGCATAGCGTAAGCATGCAGAAATGTAAACCAAAAAAAAAAAAACGGTTTACATTGTTTCAAACAGAACATCGGAGCCATGAAAGTGGAACAAACTTACGTATTACAATGTTAGCATATGCCAATGGCTAAACATACAACCAGTGGCATAAAAAAACACGCACAACACATAAAAAATAACATTTAATGTCAAGGCCACACTAACACAAAGTACAGCCACAGTGCATGGGTGCACATATATATAGATGTCATAAAACTGCAATGTAACACAAATCATGATTTCGCCATAATAGTCAATGGTATGCATGTTACACCACAACCAAGGCGCAAGGGTTGCTAAGGGTCTGTGACAGTGTTCTGTGCGGTAACTAGGAATTAGTAGTCAATGCCATGCAAATGAGTCAAGTAGTACTGAATCGCAAATGTCCCACCGGCATAAGGATGTACCACACGGCACAGCAGTACAACACCGAGGAGTGGCCAGGAGGTAAACATGACATCATGAGAGGTGTGCTGTAAGCTGTAAGCACATTGGAGCATTGGTAATCTGGGTTGTCTGTTGCTAAGCAAAGCTGCAGGATATCGGTGTGTACCTAGCCATAGCTATGCTTAGCTGGAGCACACGAGATGACCGAAAGTGCATGTGAATGTGGATGAAAATGCGCTCAAAAGCCGGAAACCAGGCACACGCAGCACGCAACTTAGGTGAAACAGGAAGGTTACGGGAAGACAATAAGGAAATGCTGCAGCATGGTAATTGGAGTACAAATGAGTAGTTAACACCTAAAAACTCACAGTGGGCCATAGACAACAGCTAACAAGGCTGCTAGCAGCTACCTGCAGAACAGGAAAGGGGAGGTGCCGTGCAGCAAAGAAAAGAGAACTGTCACAGCAAAACAAAGCAAACTTGCTGTAGATCAGCTACATAACACATTTCCCAACACAATCCTGGGTTGTGGAAGCACAAAACAAGAAAGGTGGCAGCTGGATGCATGCCTGACAATGGGAGGTGAATCTGTTTGAAAATAGAAGTAAAGGACAACAGATGAATCATGGCAGACAAGTGTAAGTCAAAACCAAAGGCCCCACAATAGCAGTACCTGCTGTAAAACCAATAATTAAGATACCGTGCAGCTGGAATAGCACAAACACACCCAATTACACCAGCATCATCCATTGCACAATAGTATAAGTTGTGAAAGCCCCACACACACACTTGTGTATTCCCAGACACTCTGCACCATTGGAGTATACAGATGGGGAACTTTTAATATGTATCTGTTAGGGGCTGCCATAGCTTTGATTCACCAGCATGTGTTGGAGACTGACAGTGGTTGGAGGATGATGCTGACAACCATCTCAGGCACCGAAGGAGGAGACGAGCATTCAGACCCAGGGTAACCTACCAGGGGCTACATGATCTGGAGATAGTAGAGCATTACAGGGTGGACAGGGGCATCATACAGAAACTTGTTGAGCTGTGCCAGCCACACCTCAGAGCCAGAAGTAACAGAGAGGAGCCCATCCCAGTGGACACAAAGGTATGTGTAAGCTTGAGAATACTAGCCACAGGTATCTTTCAAAAGCCAACTGGGGATATCATGGGGATCTCACAGGTATCAGCATCCAGGGTACTCCACCAGTTCCTGGATGCCATGTTACCACATGCCAATGAACACATACACTTCCCCAGAATGCAGGAGGAGCTGGCCGGCAATATGCATCTCTTCCACCATGTAGCAGACTACCCGGAGGTACTGTGTGCAATAGACTGCATGCACATACACATCAAGTAACCACCCGATGAGTAGGGTAGGTGCTACATAAACCGGGATTCCCCTCCATCAACTGCCAGGTTGTGTGCAATGCCCAAGGCATTATCATGGATGTGTGTGCCAGCAGTCCTGGAAGCTATCACGACTCCCACATCTGGCATGCCTCACAGCTGTATCAGGTATTTGCCAGGGGGGACATCCCATATGGCCACCTGGTGGGGGATGCTGGCTATGCACTGAAACCGTGGATGATGACACCCATCAGACATGCACACACACAGCGACGCAAGAACATCATAATGAGGCACACGCAGAAACCAGAATCATCATAGAGTGCATGTTCGGGATGCTGAAATCATGGTTCCGTTGCTTGAACATATCTGGTGGAGCCTTGCAGTACTCTCCAGGAATGTGTGCCCACATCTTCATAGTATGTGCCATGCTGCACAATATGATCCTGTGGAAACAGCTGCAGCAGGGACAGAATGGTGAAGGCCCTCACAGCCCACCACCATTGCCAAGGGACCCACAGGCACAGGGGGGCTAAGACCATGCAAAGAGGGAATGTATTGCACATACACTGACAGTGTAGGCACGCATGGACTGATACCTTTCTCCATGTGCAAACACAGCAAACATGGATGGCACACACACACACGACCACCTGTAAATTGTCATGTATACGTGGTTTACTGTGTGCATCCTACATAGGCAGCCCTCAACTATTATACACACAACCACCATTGGCACAAGATAAGTCAATACCTGAACAATATATTAAGCTATCAGCATGTGTCCATACTGTATGTACAGGTTCACACATACATAGGTAGGTACATGGCCAACCGCCAAGGCCGCTCATATGCATAGGCAAAACGTTTCTGCTGTCGCCACCCCATCGATCAACTAACTGTCCCTCTGTGGAGCAGAGCCACTTGTGGGATCCCTGGGGTGTAGCTACTGTTCACCACCCACTCAGCAAGGATTCCCCAGAGTGTTAGTGAGGGGGTTTGTATAATGTAATCAGGGATGTGTTTCCAAATAATGGGGAGTATCCCTGACAGGAATCTTCACAGATGTGTACATGTTAGATAATATACCTTAAACACAGCTTGCATATATAGGTAGTTCTCCACAGAATAATAAACATGTGGAACACACAACCGCTGAAATGTGCGTTCATCACCCTTGCACTACCAGTGCCTGCTCTGAGAGGTAAGATATCACTGCCAGGATTAGAACATGCAACCATGTACACATTCATTACAATAACATACCACTAAGCTACCTGAGATGTACCAATGGCAGTCGTGTATACTGACATGATAAAATAGGACAAACCGGCATGTACACAATGAAAGGTGTATGTTTTATATATATATATATATATATATATATATATATATATATATATATATATATATATATATAGAGAGAGAGAGAGAGAGAGAGAGAGATGGCGAGAGAGAGATATATGTCAATATATGGGGATATACATATATATATATATATATATATATATATATATATATATATATATATATAGATAGGTTAACAACATCTACATAACCATGGAGGTACATATAAATGGGATACCTACCACATACCGACTGCTTTACATACTGACGCACATAATCCCGAGGCTTAAGGTCCGAAAGAACACAGTACTGAAACACCAGATGTGCGAGGTGTAATCTCACGATGTTAATGGACAGTTATTCAGTGCTTCTGGTGTTGCGGTTTGGGTAGGTTACTGTGTGTACGTGTATTTCTTAGGGCTGTAGTGTGTGTAAGTGTGTGTTCTGTGTGTGGTGTGTGTTGTTGGGGGACTGTAATGTGTGGTTGTGGGTTAGCTTTGTGCACCTGTTTGCATGACCTAGGATGTAGAATATTAAAGTAGTGGGTGTTGTGTGGGGCGCAGACACCTACATGGGATGTGTAGGGGGGGCTTGTAAAATGCAGCCTGGGATGTTGTCCAGTCCCATGAATGCTGTGATATTGCCTTCAGAGTGTGCAGCTTTGAGAGGGATCTGCCAGGATGTTGCCAATATCCATTGTTTCTGTAATGTTCGTGCCTTTGTGCTGTAACTCGGAGCAGATCTGGTTGTTGACATCGAGGCTCTGTGGTTGTTTCTGGTATTAGTTGCATTAAAGTTTTTGTAGCTAGCTTTGGAGGATCGTATAAGGGATCTTACCTTCTTACTGAGGCTGGTCAGGGATCTCCTCCACACATGGTATTGTACTCTCGTTTGCAACAGTGTCTTCCTCCTGTAGTATAATATGTTTATGGCAGAGGACCACCAGATTGGTTTAGTTAATTATGAGTATAGCATCCTGGTTCTGTTTGGGATAGCACAAGTCATGCATTCCTGTAAGTGCATTTGTGTAGGATTCAGCAGTTGTAACAATACTGTCCATCTGCATGGGTGTCATGACATCCACCATGTCTGCGTTAAGAAGCATGTAGTTGGCCTTGTAGACATATTATACTGTGGTTCACTTAATGGGGGGGTCGGTGCGGGATGTGGATATCAATGGTGCTCAGCACATGGTCTGATCGGTCCAACGAGGAGTTGGCTTCACATGTGGAGCACCAGTCACTCATGCTGGTAATGACTAGGTAAAGGATATTGTTGCCCCTGGTGGGTGTGTGGATATGTTGAGTCAGGGCATTGGTGTTTATGAATTCCAGAAACCGTTGAGCTAATGTGTTGGTACATGGGTAGTTTTCCCAGTTAATGGTGGGGTAGATACAGTGAGGCTTATGTGATGAGTGTGGTGTTGTGCGACTGTGTACCTTCTCCACATGACAGTCAGGCTCAGGCTTGGTTGGAGAGACCTTTACCTCCAGTTTGGCTAGATGAATGCATCTCTCACAGGTTGTAGTGTTGGGTGGTAGGTGGAGGGGCTTGTCTGTGTACATGAGGCAATGTGTACATTGCCTCAAGATGTCCAGATTCATCAGCTAGACAGGTGAGAACACTGGCAGTTGACTCTTAGACATGCCTGAATATAGAACTACATTCACCTAGATAAGTGAGGAAAGTAAGTACAACAGCTACATTACTCTACGCAAGTGAGAAAAGTATGTACAAAACCTGTTCACCCTTACCTGTAGGTGATGTGGAAGATTGAGTGCTATAGTAATCATTAGCTTACGTACTGTTTATAAGTCCTGAACAAATGCTTAGCATGAATAAGCAATCCAGATAGGGTCTTGGATAATATAAAAACACGGCCCCGTGCCCCCCAACAGGTACACAAGCATATACCCATGTACACCTCAGGGCCCCTGTACCCACAACTATGCAGGTACAAGCTGCAATCAGTCTGCATGGGACCTGCCCACATCACAGGTTGTATCATACACATATGGCAAAACAAGATGCTCTCCACGTACACATCATGTAAAACATAGCTCCATGTCAGGTTGCATACCAACAGGTATCACAACCCAACAAAGGGGGAGACACCACTGATAATGGGAGGTGCTGCACTACTACCCTGCTGAGTTTGGTCTGGAAGGCCATGAACCTTGATCACTTAAGTGATGTCAGCAGTACAAATGTAGATGACAGTATGGTTGATGTCACACTGCATATCATAACCTTGCCAGGTCATAGGACATCATCACCCATACTGTGTACCACCTACACTCGGTATACTAGATTTCCATTCCTATGTCACAGGAGTGTTTAGCAACAGGACTGCTGGCAGAAACAACACTACAGAAGCTGTCTGAATAATACGTGATCATCACACCAGTGGCAGCTACAGTATGTCAGGGTTAATGAATTCTATTCCCCCTCATTGTAATCCTTACCTCACAGATAAACAAAAGGCATCTGCCTATTGAAGTATGCAAATGACTATGACCTAGGAGCAATAGCTGACTCTCATTGTCACCCCTATATTAATAACCCTAACTACCACCTAGGCAGCGGTCATCATAATGGACACTTGTGTGTGAGGGATGCAGCTGGGCAGTTGTCTTTCCTGTGATAGCTACGTCACCACACCCATCAGGGAGTCATATGTGGCAACCCTAATAATAATAGGGTGCCATTCATGAATATAGAAATCATTGTCCAGCCATACAGACCACTCAAGTGACTCATATCAGATCACATATTTCCTTTAAGGGGTCTTGACCATGTGCAGATGGCCTACACCAGCCTTCCCATTCCCCATCTCCACTATGTAGGATGATGCATACCCTGAATAAATCCATGTCCAACCCAGTGATGTCAAACATGCTACATGTACTCATCCTGATCTCGAACACATACTTCATGGACATCCACCTACCACATGCTGGACAGATCCTTGTCCCATACACTTGACATAGTCCTGCCATATTATGCATTCCTGTCTGTCAAAGCTGCACATTGCTTCCCTCTCAGACATAGTGTGATGACCGCATGGTAACGCATGTATCATTAACCCTGTGGATCAGTAAGGTGGCACTGCTCCACCTGGCCCCACAGACCCACCTGTCGGCTACTGCCAGGTAACCTTTTATCCTAGATGCATACATGTTCCATGGCATATAGCCCACTAGTTGACTTTGACTGTACATGCCATAGTTGATATCCATCCCTGCAAATACCATCTGGCTAGCCAATGTCCCATGTGTATCACATGTGCAACACAGGTGATACATGGCAGGATGTTGAATTGCTGTACAGTGCCATGTAGATGTATATGGCAGAACACATACATGTAAAACCTTATGTGATCATGTCTGCAGGGTCACAGGTCATGTCTGTTAAGGCAGTGTAAGTCCTTTTATGTGACATATACACTGCATCAAGGTCGACTGCATTAATGTGGACACATCCAGCCATGTGCTGATAGGTAGGAACACCAGTACAGGCAAACAGACATGCCCACATCAAGACAGCAACCACATGGAGTATGAGCAATGTAATCAGGTGACACACACACATATATGGTGATAATATCCACTCAACATTGAGTGTCACATGTGTGTGACACAAACACGTCAGTGTCATGTAGGTTTGCAAATACAACTATTTAAACTGAAGTAATGCGACACACATGTATGTTCAGCTGTAGCTCTCTATGTCTCTGAGGTACTGTGACCTGCCTCCATCATTATGTCTTCCAGGTATGCCACATGCAAGGCTTCCCCCTTTTACATGCTTGGAGAATGAGGCCCTCATCCCATACCGATTCGATAATCACAACATCCTGTTCAGCCATGTGCTACAGGATGCACAGCAGTGGGATGCTCTGTGGATGGAACATCGCAGGAGGGTTAATGATGTGGGTGGCCACAGCCGCACATACCAGCAGGTGCGCAGACACTGTACAGACCACATTAGATGGTCAAAACAGCATGTGAATGCAATTGCCAGGGAACAAGGTGCAACAGGTGGTGGACCACCAACCCAGCCCCCACTCACACATACCGAGGAGCTACTGGCCAACCTGGGAACACCTGCAGAACCACATCCACAAGCCTTAGCCGATATTGTGAAGGTGGGTGTCTCTCAACCACTGAGCCTGGAGTTGCCTGGTAAGTCAGTACTGCACCTATAACAACTATATTCCATATAGCTGCATGTGTCACTGTACAATATGTAATGTAACATCATATGCAAGGCATGTATACACACATACCACATACTATAGTATGCTACTCTGTGTATGCACACGTGCATACACCATAGTATAGTCTAATGTACTAGTGTTATGCACATTGCTCCCTGTAGCCTTTATACAGGAGTAGATTATGCTCATACTGTTGTGTTACTCCTAATTAGGTACCGCTGGCATTCCCCGGTGACAGCAGCCCATTGCAGGTGAGAGTGTTATTATTTATCAAGAACCATAATGCACAAATCTATCTGCCATGTGGCCATTCACAACATGTACACATAATGTATGGTCCTGTCACAATATACAGATCGGATTTGCAATGCATCACAATGACTATCCATGTGCCACACTTGCAAACTATGCAAATCATCTCACCGACATGAATCCTCACAAACTTTATTGCCAGATATGTTGACAGCTGTGGATACAATGGTGGAGGTGCTGTTCACTTTAGGAATGTACAACAGATCTGATCTACACATGTGGTAAATACAAACAGTACTACACAGTGAGCTGGTGTATGGCCAGCACACAGGTTTCACTGATGTGGATCATAGCCCTGCTATGAATGTCACACAATGTGATGTGCAATCTTGACATGCCCATGACATCTATTGGCCTGGCTGCTACACTGCCTACCTAACCTGAAAACATATCCCACATACCGCCCTTTATCTGCATAACCCTGTTGTCAGTGGAGCATATATGTCATATGGGACAACACAGACATGTGAAATATATGCCCATCACTATAATTTGGACAACACATATACACACATGGCCATGGAGGATGGCCAGAGACATGGAGCAACACACACACTAGAAGTGTTGCGCTTGTGTGCATACCCTGTCGTACAATGGCTACACATGGTTCGGCCATGGCCTTTATATAATGGTCATAATGTAGATGTGGAACGCTAGACATCCTACAGGCCTGTGCACATCTTGTGTAGGCGTAACATGAATCCACCACATAGGATGTGTTGAAAATCTTGAGGGTGTTGCAACATGACAGCAGTTACTTGTACAGTATCCACAGCAGACCACAGATACAGTACATTCCCGTTGTTGGTGATGGACATATATGCCATACTAGCGCCTCATACGTGTGTGTGTGTGTGTGTGTGTGTGTGTGTGTGTGTGGTACACAGATGTCATGTGGGACATGGTGTACTGACGTGTTTGCCATGTCTGCCCATAGTTGCCACGCTGCAGCAAAATGGTTGCAGATGTGCAGGGGTGTCATCCGTATACCCATCAGTGACCTGTGTCACAACGTCCACATCATGGTTTAGTGTGTATACACCTCAGTGACGTGGGTCACATTCCACAGTATATATGTATTGTATCTGAACACAGTCATGGCTATGAACCCTGTCTGTAACTCGCACTGTATAGCACTAGAGACTCCTCATGATTCCCTGCATTGGCCATGCACATCAGCTAAATTTGCAGTATATCTGTAGGGTGGACAGACAACACTGAATTGGTACACCATTGCCCCACAGTATATTCAACAGGACACCATTGTGTTAAACATGTATGCATGTCATTGCACACGTCAGCAGATCACATGTCATACTACATGTGATTATCAAGGTCATATGCCACACATCAGGCAGGTGTACTGTTAACCTGTGCTGGTCCACATGGTGTAACACAGGGATGTATGCTAACCACTATTATGACTGTGTAACTTGCATGCCGTCTGCTATCACACATACATGCTGTGTGCAACCTAGGAATTTATGATAACTACCACTATTATTGTCTGTGCTGCATGCCGTCTGCCATATCACATGCATGTTGCATGCCTTCTGTCATATCACATGCGTGTGTGTGTCTATTGCATAGATTGTAATGTACAGTTCTTGTCTGCCCTAACAGGAGATGTAGGTGCATTGCCCTCCTGCGGTATATCAGATGTTAGTGTCCCCACAGAATCTAGCAGTGATGATGAACGTATGATTGGGTCACAGGCAGAGTTGTCAGGGGCTGAAACTGTGCCATTGGTTGCCATTCAATCTATATCCACTTCATCCCCGCACAGAGATCCCATACCTGCACATACCCCATCACCAGTGGCCATAGAGGAAGGACAGTTGGCGCGTGGTAGCTTGGAACAGGAAAGTGTGGGGGCTATGGAAGGTGTGCCTGCACACCATGTATCAGCCAAACTACTGGTGGTGCCCCACACAGGCACGTGGCCAGTGCTGCTCATGGGAGGACCTCTGGCCAACATGCTCCTGCAGGACAGAGCACAGCAGCTGGTGTCACCAGACGCATGTTTCAGGCTGTAATGGAGACACAGGCACATGCTGAATGGCACAACAGAGAAGATCAGAGGCTAATGAGGGCTGCTGTCTGTTCTTTAAACACAGCATCCAGGCAATGGTAAATGCTCAACAGCAGATTGCTGATGGTTTGGATAGATGGTTGGGTGACATGGTTGGAGTCCTTGACCGTGGCATGACAATCTGTGAGCATGAGCTGTCTGTGTTGGAACATCTGGTAGGAGTGAGGTGTCGGGCATGTGGACGTAGGCCTGCTACATCACCTGTGTCAGGTCTAAGTGTACGAGGTACCTCACATGCCCGCTCCCATAGTGGCGGTAGCAGCAGCAGTGCATCTGGTGCTGTGCTGTCCACACCACGACACAGCAGGCCATGTGCATGTGGCCCGGGATGGTCCCAACAGGGACACAGTTCCAGTGGACTAGTGACATCAGACAGTACCCAATTTGCACCTCTTTCTGGTAGTGCTTGTGCAACCCCTGGCAGGCACAGGTCACATGTCCGTGGCTGGACACTGTGAAGTGTAAAACTTCACCTGTACAGTCTGCAGCTGTCAATAATACCCCTGTGTAGGTCAGATATGTGGGAGAACTGTGTGCAGACATACACGCACACACTGGACACATATGTAGGGCACTGCAACACACACATGCATAACATCCATACATGCCCAATTAGATCAAAGGCCCAAACCCACACACATGATGTCATCCAATGGTGCAGCCTAGGCCTCTGACAAACATTAACACCCTGTGCATATGATGATGTCTGTGCCACATCCATGACATCCACACCATCGGTGCAGGGACATGCTCATATGGTCTGATGCACAGGGTGAACAGACTAGGATGATATGTGTAGTTTACAGATGTTGATGACTGTTGACAGTCAGCAGATATACCATGTAGTACAGGTGTACAATACTGTTAACAGTATGTGTCTTGTGTAACAACAGTGTAGCCTAGGCCTTCAGCAAACATTAACTCTCTGTGCATATGATGATGCCTGTGCTGCATCCCTGATATCCACACCATCGGTGCAGGGACATGCTCATATGGTCTGATGCACAGGGTGAACAGACTAGGATAATATGTGCAGTTTACAAATGTTGATGACTGTTGACAGCAGATATACCATGTAGTACAGGTGTACAATACTGTTAATGGTATGTGTCTTGTGTAACAACAGTGCAGCCTAGGCCTCCGGCAAACGTTGACACCCTGTGCATATGATGATGCCTGTGCCACATCCCTGACATCCACACCATTGGTGCAGGGAAATGCGCATATGGTCTGATGCATAGGGTGAACAGACTAGGATGATATGTGTAGTTTACAAATGTTGAGGACTGTTGACAGTCAGCAGATATACCATGTAGTACAGGTGTACAATACTGTTAACAGTATGTGTTCTGTGTAACAACAGTAAATGCATGTTGGTCATGTTGTTCTGCTGTCCTTCTTCGGGTCTAATAGCATGTGCCAGTGGATGTCAGTGTTTGCAGTTAAGTGTCCAATATGTCAATGTGGACTACTCACAGGTATGTATGAATATACCAGCATGCACCGTGTACCTGCCACATAACAATGAGAATATCCCATGTTACAAACATGTCTACCATTCCAAGAGCATGATAGCTGTGTATTAAGCTACTGTGGCTACAGACGTGACATCCATAAAGGGTGACATCACAGGTACAGTTACATGGAGTGGTGAGGTAAGAGAGTGGTCTAGCTGATTACAAGAGTAGAGGCCAGTGGGAAGTGTGATGCCTCAATGGGAATCAGTAATACACATTCCCATGATAGGATGCCAACACACAACTGCACCCACACACTCAGGTTTTGACACACATGTATTCAGTGACACTGTAACACACACACACACACACACACACACACACACACACACACACACACACTGACGGCTTCACTGACACAGTAACACACAGTCGCACACAGTTGCTACTGGTGTGCTGAGGACCCCTGCCTATGTACAAATCATCATTACAGTACTGTGCACCTACATGATGCACCACAGAGAATACACATGTACAGGTAGTCAGTATGGCCTAAGATTGGGGACATCAATACAGATAGTTGAATGCATTGCCTGGATGGTGGGAGGGGTCCTATCAGTTCAGTATGGTAACATACATCCTCACCCCAGGGACCCAGTCAGCCCTACATACACACACTGTGGCATTCAGTAATTAATGCACCTAAGTCATGCACATACAGATACCTCACATGTGTGAGATACATGCCCCTGCATATGTCCTGCTTTATACATTGCAGTTTGTACAGATGTACAGATGTGTACACTAGTATACAGGAGAGTGAGTAACAATTGACATGTATTCCCCACAATACGTGACAAATATGGACACACACGCAACCACACATGCCAGTTCTGTGAATCTCAGACCTGCCTAGCTCATGTTATGTATGTCAGATGTACAGCAGTATTGCATGCATTACAAACTGTACTGATGCTTCCTGTGCCAACAGTGCTGATATATGCACTAGGGACGTCATATCTATTAACAGGTGTCAAGTGATTTACCTTCGCTATCACCCTGACTGCTGTCTAAGTTGTGTGTTATGTCCTCCAATTAACTAAACCATTGCTTACCGGTTACACAAAGTATTGTAGGACTGCTTGTGACACACCTGTGAGCTGTCCACAGCAAACATCCATCTGCAAAGATGCCCCGCCACTTAGTTATTTCAACACATCTGTCCATACCTGTGGTACATCTTTCTGTACATTCAGCATATCACCATATACAGTTGGCAATGTTGAGGCTGCATTGCAGCTGCATGATGTACTAGGATACACGCCACCTGCATACATCAGCAACTGCACACGCATGTTATCTGAACGCACAACACTACATATACAGGTGTGTAGGTCCTACAATCCTGACATTTGGTCATGTTTGTAGGCATTGCAATTGGCGGATATATGTAATAACATACATGACACATGGACTGTTGTATGATAATGATGGGTGACCAGTACAGAGAGGATGTTACCTCTGTCAGCATTGATGTCACACCTTATGTACTGTTAGCATTCAGCAGCCATGGACCTACATTCCATGTGCATGTGTGTAATGGTTGTAGCCACCTGTTTGCACAAAGGACTACAACAGCTATACTATTTACAGGTATGTTGTGTGTGTGGCATGTACATACCCAGGGCAGGTACATGTATGTCATATCCATGCATGAGAGTGTGTACTGGTGTACAGCAACAGACATCTGCTAATGGTGGACAGTACTGAGGGCCCTTGGTATGTGTACAGCTGATCTGGTCACAGACAGTGGTATCATTGCATTGCATAACACATGATGCAACTGTGTCAGTACATGTGTACTGTGTACAGTTGATGTAGAGCTTAGTACAGTACACAGGTCAAGGGTCACATGTTGGCATACTCATCTGTCATACAACATGTATGGTTGCATGGCGGTGATCCGAGGGCATGGTAGTGTTTGCAGTTTACATCCTAGAATGCAGCATGTGACACTGTGTCCTGCACATGGCTCATCTGTGATGCCTTTCATGGGGGAACCGGTCAGTACATGTGAGTGGCCTTTATGTATGTGGGTACACCACCTGGAGTGGTCTGTATCTGTGCTATGGCCCACATGTCTGGTTCTGAGGTATATGGTGGTAGTGCTAGGTTCTGAGGTATATGGTGGTAGTGCTATTGTGCACTACAGAAACATCAGCCAGGTGTTCCTCACTGCACAGATATCAATACTCCCCATTGTTGGATCTACAGTGGCCAGGGTCAGCTGTGAATATGGACGCTATACATCTAGCACTGGTTAGCATAAGAAAACAATGCAGTTGTCCTGTAGGTGTATGGGAGTTAACTTGTGTTTAGGACATTTGCCTTGGAATGGCACTCTGTGGGTGGATGCGACTTGGGTAATATCCACACTCCCTTGTATCATGGATGCATGTGATATGTGTCAAAGGCCTGCCTACTGTCAGCCATGTCATCCCAGAATGACAGCTGATTTGTTAAAGACCGGTGTCAAATATATGTAGGGCAGTGTTCCCACTAACAATGACAACTACCAACACCAGAGCCCATTACTATGTGTTATTTACATCTACCTGTAATAGCATGGCCACTGTGGCCCTCCGTGTTTAGCATCAGAGTGCATCCCAGTCAGCCTTGTGCTACTAGGAGTATGAACATGCCCAGTATATCCTTGTGTAGATGGACACACAGTAGTGCATTCCGACCAGCCCTGTGCTACTGTGTGAGCATGCCACCTGTGCTACTAAGTTTATGAACATGCCCAGTATATCCTTGTGTAGATGGACACATAGTGCATTCCGAACAGACCTGTGCTACTAAGTATATGAGCATGCCCGGTATAACCTTGTGTAGATGGACACATAGTGCATTCCGAACAGCCCTGTGCTACTAAGTGTATGAGCATTCCCAGTATAACCTTGTGTAGATGGACACAGTGCATTCCGAACAGCCCTTGCTACTAAGTGTGTGGGCATGCCCAGTGACACCTTGTGTTGGTTATGTGCCTCTGTGCATGGGCATGGCCATTGTAACCCTGTATAGTGGTAGTAGTCATCCATTCCACAGATGGGCATACCCCAGGTCAGGATGGATTCACACTTTAAACGCACAGGTTCACAGGTATGTACATCTTAACTGCCAGCATCCCTGTTGATGTCCGCATTCCCAGATGGTCATAATGACAGCCTTGACATGTGTATTCTGTGTGGCGTGATTCGTATATATGTGATATTGTAATAGTAATTTATAAATAGGCAGGTGTTCCGTACCCATCACTGGCGTGTGTGTATGTCTGTCCCCATTTGCCAGTGGACTCTAAATTGCTTTTAGACTGGCCACACTCCATACATTTCTTATACCCACTGTTAGCAAGGCCAATGATGTCACCCATCTACAAATACACCTCTGGGAGGGCTGTGCCCAAGTAATCTCGGTAGTGCATTCTGTAACTGCGTAATGCTGTAGTGTAATAAAGTAGTTAGGTCAGTGGTCTACTCCCACACTTGCCGTGTGTGTGTGTGTGTGTCTCTCCCCGTTTGACTAATACCTTTATACTGCTCACACTCCATACATTTCTTATACCCACTGTTAGCAAGGCCGATGATGTCACCCATCTACAAATACACCTCTGGGAGTATTGTGTTCCAGTAATCTCGGTAGCCCATTCTGTAACTGAGTAATGCTGTAGTGTGATAAGGCAGGAAGGTTGGTGTTCTAATCCCAGCTATGCCAACTGTGCGTGTGTGTCTTCTGTCTGCTTGGGGACAGAATAATGTTTTTAGACTGCTCACACTCCATACAATCCCTATCGTCGTCTTTGCCAATGCTGATGATGTCACCCACCTAGAAGTACACCTATGGGAGTGCTGTGTCCCAGTAATCTCGGTAGCATGTTCTGTATCTGCGTAATGCTGTAGTGTGATAAGGTAGTTAGGTCAGAATAATGTTTTTAGACTGCTCACACTCCATACAATCCCTATCGCCGTCTTTGCCATTGCTGATGATGTCACCCACCTGGAAGTACACCTCTGGGAATGCTGTCTCCCAGTAATCTCGGTAGCATGTTCTGTAACTGCGTAATGCTGTAGTGTGCTAAGGTAGTTTGGTCCGTGTTCTAATCCCAGCTATGCCAACTGTGTGTGTGTCTCTGTTTGCTTGGGGACAGAATAATGCTTTTAGACTGCTCACACTCCATACAATCCCTATCGCCGACTTTGCCATTGCTGATGATGTCATCCACCTAGAAGTGCACCTCTGGGAGTAATGTGTCCAAGTAATCTCAGTAGCGTGTTCTGTAACTGCATAATGCTGTAGTGTGATAGAATAGACAGGTAGGTGTTCTATTCCTAGGCATGACAGGTGTGTGTGTTTGGCAGTCATATTCTATGTGTCAGTGGATGTGTTGAGATGTGTGTTTTGTTGTTTTCCTATATAGTGGGCATAAATGTCACAATCAGCCAAGAGACTGGGTTGGCTAGACATACACATACATTCAGCAATAGATCTGGTGAGTAATGTCAGCAGCCCTAATCTTACCCTTAATACAGTCTGAACCCATGTGACGCACAGAAACACACTATATGTATGTGTGGACATTAGCATACATAAATGTACATGATGGAATACATGTCCTATAATGCCTGTGCTGGATGATCTGTACATGATAACCTCAAATGTATGTATATCTGTCATGGCTTAGTGGTAAAGCACATCGTCTGTGGTGTGCAGGGTCCCAGTTTTGAGCCGTGTAGAGGCCGGTTGTTTTGTTGCTGGGAAGAACAAGGGACATTGAATACAGTGATAGTAAGGCACTTTTAACCAGTTGTGTGCGGGTCTGTGCGACAGTAAGCAGTGGTTATTTTTGGGGAGGCTCAGTATGGGTCATGTAACTATGCATTAGAAGACAATACTATGCAAACGAGGTGGAAAATAGTGAATCCCATTTATCCCCAGGGTGTGATACAGGTCCCAAGAGTGTATGTGTATAGCTAGACGGGTGCAGGTCTTGAATATAGGTGAAAGCATGGGGGGAGGGTGTCAGGCATACTGTATGTAGATTGGAGCCCTGTGTCTCAGGATTGCTCCTAGCTTAGCACGCCTAAGCCAGGGGTGTGTCTATACCTGCCTAGTGCAATTGGGAGGGACAACAGCAGTAGGAGAGTAGTCAAGGTGAACAAGCTGGGCAAGCAGGTGATAATTATCTCAATCAGCAGATTACAGGTCCAGCAGACCAGCCCAGCCCAGAGCACTATGATAAAGTGAGCAAGCACCATCCCCTTGGGTTTTTCCACACTCTACACCACCGGTGTATACATGCAGGGAAATTTTACCAAACAATCCTACAAAATGAGAAGGGCTGCAGCAGGCAATATAGACCAACATGTGCAGGAGGCTGGGGGTGGTGAGGATGTCAATGCTGCCGAACAACCCTCAGTGAGGAGACAGAAAAGTCTGTACAGACCCAGGGTAACCTACCAGGGGCTACATGAGATGGAGATAGTGGAGCACTATGGGGTGGACAGAGACCTCCTACAGCAGATTGTTGAGCTGTGCCGGCCACACCTGACACATCGAAGAGGCAGAGGGGACCCCAATCCCAGTGTTTACCAAGGTATGTGTAGGCCTAGGTATACTAGCCACAGGTACCTCCCAAAGCACAACTGGGGATATCATGGGGACTTCACAGGAATCTGCATCCAGGGTATTCCACCAGTTCCTGGATGCCATGTCACCACATGCCAGTGGGCACGTACATTTCTTCAACACACATGAAGTGTTGACCACCAATATGCATCTCTTCCACCAAATGGCAGACTACCCAGGGGTAGTGGGTGCTATAGCCTGCATCCATGCATGCATCAAAGCACCACCCGGTGAGCAGGGTAGGGCATACATTAACTGCAGGGGCATTCCCTCCATAAACTGCCAGGTCGTATGCGATGCCCAGGGCATTATACTGAATGTGTGTGCTGGCTGCCCTGGAAGCTATGACGATTCCGATATATTGCATCTGATGCAGCTGTACCACAGCTTTGCCAGTATGGACATCCCCTATGGTCACCTAGTGGGGGATGCTGGGTACCCACTGGAGCCGTGGCTGATGACACCCATCAGAAATGCATACACACCTGAACAACAACACCATAATGAGGCACATGCACAGGCCAAAGATATAATAGAGCATGTGTTTGGGATGCTCAGGTCATGGTTCTGGTGTCTGGACACATCCAGTGGAGCCTTGCATTATTCACCAGCTACATGCACCCAAATTGTTATGGTATGTGCTATGCTACACAATATGATCATGCGGAAACAGCTGCAGCAGGAACAGCATGGGGCAGGGCTACACAGCCTCCCACCAATGCCAAGCCCTGTACAGGCACATAGTGACTCAGAGGAGGAACAACCTGAGCCAGACCCAGTAGGCAGAAGGAGGCATGCCCAGTATGACCTGGCCTTGGCAAAGAGGCAATGCATAGCATATGCACTGACACAGTAGGGACCCAGGGAATGTCACCCTCTCTGACTCGCACAGACAGTAAAAGGGATGCCAAACATGACACTACCTGTGCTCAGCCATGTATAGGAAGTGCACTATGTGCATCCAACATAGGCAGCCCTCCAGCACCATCCTCAGGTCTGGCACACCCTCAAGGTAAGTCAATCAACCTACCAACTGGCAGTTGTATTAGAATGTGTTGGTACCTGTAGCTATGGTATGGATGTGAGCATGCAAGGGAATTTGGTGGCTGAATGTTAAGGCAGCAGACAGTAGACATCCATAGTGGCACCATGACATCTGTAGCACATACGGGGGTCACCATAGTAGCCAGTAGTACACAGGATGTCATAACCCACTGCGGGTAATGGGCTGAGCATCATGTATGTCCATACAGCCCACACAAGTGTCAACCAGCTGGACAGGTGTAGGCCAACACAGACAAATGCTGTACTATGGCCTCTGAATATGCCCTATTGATGAACCCCCCCCCACAGACCCACACAGACAGACTACAGCAGGCCAGGCAGTTGGATGTAGGTTGTGAAGGCTAGGACATCTGAAACTAATGTGTTGGTAATTAAAGCTAAGATCTGGAGTACATTGGTATGCCTCTAGTCCAGCACAATAGGTAGGTCTACACACTGAAATGGAGTACCTGATATACCAGTACAGTAGTAGCAAAAGTGTACAAGTGTCAGGTGTGCCCCCCTTCCAACGTACACATATAGCAACAGTCAGGTGGGCAGTGCTGTGTAGGAATGTGGATGCAGTTGGATGTCCCCCCACGCTGTGCAGAAATGTAGCAACAGTCAATGCCATGTGACCGATGGATACCCTGCAGACAC
The DNA here is from genome assembly GCF_019279795.1 of Protopterus annectens. Lineage (NCBI taxonomy): Eukaryota > Metazoa > Chordata > Ceratodontiformes > Protopteridae > Protopterus > Protopterus annectens. The sequence continues at coordinate 562,852,911 of NC_056739.1, read as the reverse complement.
AGCATGCCATCTGTGAGTGTACAACGCAGAGGTCGGCACCACCGTACAGACTACCTGGACATGTAACACATGCGATACAGTTGGCCATACTGGGCATGCTCAAACACATGAATGTATGATGCAGAATGGTCATACTGGGCATGCTCACACATGTAAACACAAAACGGCCAGGTCTGCAAACACCAGTTGTCCGGACATATCTGCCGGTACATTGCTATACTGTTGGATGAATGTGCTGCATGGTATGTGTGTGGTACTGTCTATTGTCTGTATATTTGCCATGGTGTATTGGTAATTCACATTAGCTGTGTGCGCAGGGTGTTGCTAGCAACACTTGCAAAGGACGGTTATTTGTTTGCGCCCAGAACTAGCCCATTGGATATGGGGGGAGTAAGGCACATTGAAGCAGTTAGCAGTGGTTGTGCATGGGTTTGCACGCTGTTAAGCACTGCTGACCTCTGGTTACAGCTTCTTACACTTGGTTAGCCTCCACATTTCTTTACCAGTGCAATACTCGCATACTGGTAGCCAAACACGCTTACACCCACTCGCTCCTTCACTTGCACATGCACCGACATTGGTGCTTGCATGTTTCACTCACGCTGGGTGGGCGAGATCCCTTGTGATGCCTATTACATTGGACTATATGACTACAGTATCAGGTATGGCTGACCATTAGGCAATGGCATGGCGTTCGACTATATGGAATCGGTGACCTGTCCAGTGAGTTAATCATATTATATGCATGTTCCTCATACAATCTGCTCCCATCTGGCTGATACATGGGAACCGATACTCTGCAATGCAGGCAAGTAAATGTGTTTTGGGACCCACATCAGTCTGCTGGGTCATACTACCACATACCTATTGTAGGTTTGCCACCTTTTAAATAGGCCGAGGTGGGACTTTAGGATTAACACCTGTCCCACTTTGCGTGGGACAGTCCCCCCTTAGGCGGATGTGTCATGCGAAAATAATCAAGACATAGCAAATGTCCTGATTACAGGACAATATTATATTCTACGTTTCTCTAATAGTTGCATGTAACAGTTATTGTATATATGACACTTCTATATGTTATGTGAAGTAGCATAAGCAAGTAGACTGCTACTAGACAAAGCTTTTATTTGTGCAAATACATATAGTTCTGTACTATGCACGGCTGTAGGTATGTTCTGACCTGGTATGTCTGACATTTCTAAGGAGCAGGTCCCACTTTGGCCATTTTGAAAGGTGGCAGCCCTATAGGACCTATATGTAGAGATGGCAGATTTGACAGGGCAACACATACCCACAGCCAGTAGAAAATAGACTACTTCACCGGTTTGCCTAAATAAAAGGTTATTCTTGTAGCATTATAGTTGCTAATACTGTTTCCTATATCATCTAGGTGTTTCAGATATACATAATCATTTTATGCAACCACTACAGACAATATATGGATTCTTTGCCCTAAATCACAAGCCATGTGCCATAATAACATTTATTTTGCAGGACACAACTGCCTAAAGGGGATTGTCTCTCGCAAAGGTGAACAAGTGGTAAACCCAACCTATTATGCTATCATCTACCTAAGGTGGTCGGCGGAATAAGTGCTTTCCCTCACTAGCAGACCTCACATATGAATGGGGGAGAATGAACACTGAATCAGGGACACTGCATAACACCCTCAGGGACACATTTAGATGATTGGTACTATTAACCTGACACATTGGCAGTCCCAGAGCATATGTATTCATGCAGATTTGTCAAGGTACATGCTATTTATGACTCATACATGTTGTCATTAGTCATTACATGTATTCTACCACCTGTCCACCTAATATCACTAGTTCTGGAAGGGTTTAGTTGGGACTGTGTTAGATTCTGATTCGTAATCATGGACGTCCATGATAATCGGGTACAGTTCACTGATATAGTCCATATGTGTTCCCCCAATGGTTTACGGACTATCCAGTAGATGTGCTCTTAATGTTTGGGAGGTATGGGCGTCTGCTATACCCACATAGGAATATTAATTACTTCCACGGGGTGGGCCTAACACATCTCTGCCAACCAACACCTGCACACTTAGGCCCATGATTGCATACCCATGATTCCCCTAACTGACATCCCTCTACAGCACTCATCCTTACAGTGAGCCCTGCTGGGGTATGAACACACCCCTACACACTGCCCACTCTCCTCATGTCAGGACAAATGTTGTACATTTTGTCAACCCATGTGTTATCAGACTTGCACACCCTACTGTTCCGTGTACAGTGACATCCTGGTCGCATCAATCATCACAGGTTTGCCTAAAAGGGAAATATGTGGTGTCCCACAAGGGACCCCGTGATCCATATTTAAAGTGTAGACCTTTCAGATCTCTCCCACTGGTAGTTTCCTGCTGGTGGTCTGGAAAGCAGTGGTGTATTTACCTTTATTGCGTGTCTGTATGTCTCACCGGCCTAGCTGGGGGGGTGTGGGAAGTAGACGTTTGTTTATTGGACCTCCCACTAACATATGCCCAGTCTGAACATATGTTACCCGTAATTGCTGTAACGTAACCTAGGTATGTACATGTGTATATCTACAGTAACATATGTATATATATATATATATATATATATATATATATATATATATATATATATATATATATATGTGTATATATATATATATATATATATATATATATGTGTATATATATATATGTGTGTGTATATATGTGTCTGTGTGTGTATATATATATATATATATATATATATATATATATATATGTATATAGGTCTACTTGAGTTGACCGAGATGCCACTTCGCCGATACGCAGAAGACCGAGACCAAACGATCGAAAATGAAGGTGATCGACAAGGTGAAATCCCGACAGCCGAAAGACCGACATGGGGAACGTGTGAGCGTGACTTGGTAAGTGTGCGATAGTGAGGGATTTAGGGTTAGGGAGCGGACAGGTAAGTGTACAATAGTGAGGGATTTAGAATTAGCGTGCGGGAAAGGTGAGTGTGCGGTAGTGTCGGACTTAGGGTTCGGGTAAGGTAAGTGTGTGATAGTGACGGAGTGTAGTTTAGGGGTGGGCTAAGTGTGTTAGGATTAGGGTGCAGGTAGGGTGAGTGTGCGATAGTGATGGGCTTTATGTTTTAGGGTGGGTTAAGTGAGTTAGGGTTAGGGTGCAGGTAGGGTCAGTGTGCGATAGTGACGGACTTTAGGTTTAGGGGTGGGTTAAGTGAGTTAGGGTTAGGGTGTGGGTAGGGTAAGTGTTCGGTAGTGTTGGACCTTAGGTTTAGGATTTGGGTTAAGGTTAGTGGATATGTAGTTGTGTGTAATGTGTAGTGTACATTTTGTGTGTCGGTGTTATGGTGTTCGGTTTTGTGAGTTGTCGGTATTGTGTGTTTTCGGTCGTTTGGTCTCGGTCTTCTGCGTGTCGGCGAAGTGGCATCTCGGTCAACTAAAGTTGACCCATATTCCCTATTCCCTATTGCTCTGGACCCGTGCTGCATGTTTACTCACTCCGAGGATATTCAGAATCCCAAAGCTTAAAGTCCTGGCACATACATGTGTTTGATTGTCAGGGTGTTCATGTGGTCATCCGGGTTTAGACTTGTCCGACTGGAGACCTGAACAGCCCTGTACCCGTTTGAAAATCAGAATTAGCACGTGGACAGAGTTAGTCCCAATGTTACCATTCTACCTGTGTTTACAGACGCAGGGGTTTGCCCACCTCTGACCGGCTTGATATGTCGGCACTACATAATACAGGGTGGGGGGAGTTCCACTGGTGTTTCCCTTCACATTCGTTATTACTGCTTTATTGTGACCATGTTCATTTATATATACATATATATATATATATATATATATATATATATATATATATATATATATATATATCTGTCTGTACATACATATACACCTACATACCTATTTACATTGCCCATACTGTTGAATGTCCGCCGCGCATCCCCGCTGGCTTTACCTCCCTATATCCGACGGACATTATTCTGGCCATCACATAAAATTAGCGGCGTTGCATGGCTTGGACCCAGAAACAGGCACACCTTAGTTACAGTTTGACCTCTACACCATCCGTGGTACATTCTGCATGGATGGTAGCTAGGATATAGGACTTCACTACAGATATTCAACAGTAGTGGCAACAAATGTGACGGTTGGTTGTTGTACATATGTGTACAGACCTCTCAACCACTCAGGGACTAATTTCAACAGTAACAGGGACAAGACAAGGACAAATCAGGGACAATCACAGACACTTTTAAAATATTAGTACTATTAACTTGAAACATTGACAGAATCAGAGCATATGTATTAATACTTATTTTCTGAAGTAAAAGACGTCTATTACTCTTAATTATTGTCATTATTCATTCAGTGTAATTCACCACCTTTCCTCCAAAGGTCACTGGTTTTAGGGGGTATTAAGAGGCTGGCCAGTTATTGTGCGAATGCTCTGACCATTGGTAGGGTTGCCACTTTTTCATATGACCATGATGGGATCTATTCAGGACACACCAGATTTTTCAGGGCAGCACATACCCACAGTCAGTACAACAGATAGTACTTTTGTTTTATGCCTAAATGTAAGCTTATTGTTGTAGCAGTTTAGCTGCTTCTTCTGTTTCGTTTACTTGCTTATTCTGTTTCTTTTAACATGTAAGTATTTTACATACAGAAATAACTATTGTATGTGACTATTACATAAGATGTGGGACATAATTATGTCCTACGATCGCAGGATATTTTACATTTATAATGGTTTTGGTATGGACACAACTGCCCGGAGGGGGACTGTTCCTCACAATGTGGGACAGGTGGTAACCCTGACCATTGGGTTAGACTTAGCTATTGGTGGCATGCTAACACAATGCATTTCACTTCCACTTGGTATAACTATCAACACTACAATAGAATACGGGCACTGGGTTTTAAATGTAATTTCTTCGAGGGATGGAGACTCAATATTCAGCTATGTGCATTTTGTGTTTGCTTCTTATTTTTGTGCTTGCAAAACTGGCTTGCATGCTTTGCATACGTTTCAGTATCCACAGACACTGACAGGTGTGATTACTATTAGAGGCAGGCTGTACTATTCAGCATTTCAGGTTGCACATAAACAGCCGACATGTCCACACCTCTGTACGGTGCTTGGACACATCCCATGCACTCGCGCACATTTCCTATACAAATGGATGTGACGGCAGAGCGCCTTCATTAATATGCATATGGCTCTACTGCACCATCTCTATGCTGCACGGTCAGTGCAAGCCTTATGCCATTCTTGCGCCGAGCTTCATGAATCCTGGGGTTAGTATTTCAAGTGTCGACATTTCAATAAGAAGCTTTCTTTTCTGCCTCCTCATCATGTCTGCACTGCAGACCAAGTGGTTTTTTTTTAAGTTCTAAAAAGTTGTATATTTGCATGAATCCAACAGTTAATGATAATTTAAGAACACACAAACATGCAAATTGTCCATTTAGGGTTACAAAATGCAGAACAAGAAAAAGAGGAGCACTTGTGACACTTCCAATATTATGGAATAAATTGTCATACAGATATGTTGTTCACCATCAATTAAGGCATTTAAGGAAAATCTTGACAGATGAATGGGAGATTATATTTATGAACCCACCTTCCAGGAATCAGTGTTCCTACACAGTCTTCAGGCCTAAGTACTGTGTAATGAATATATTAACAGAATATATGGTGTCCACGGAATACATCTTGTGTGCCATTCAGCTTTGATATTTGCATATATTGCTGCTGCTGTGCAACATATGGAAGACTTCTGCTTTCCTGCAAACGAAAAGATGTCTTACTGCAAAAGAAAGGTAAGACTGCTATTGTACCCTTGTGAATTTCAGTCTAGCATAACATTGATGGTGGCCACAAAGCCTTCATAAATTTTTTATGATGCGGATGAAAAGAAGTACATTAAGATTTTGACTTAAGACATAAGAGAACCTAGGAATAACAGGGACCAGAAAAGAAGGATTCTTACCCCTTTAATGCATCATTACATCACCTGTGAATGCACCCCCAACAGCCCAACTGAGATATGTCAATTACAGAAACATAATGACAGTATAACATTCTGTTTATTGCTTTTGCAGATGATCTTTAAGCTTAGATATTATCAGCAACGTCATTGCTTCTTACATGTGCATTATCAGTCACCTATGAACAGCTTCACACTTCATGTTAGAAAATGTGGTTTAGAATTACAATTCTCATTCTAAACTAAAGCCCTAAGTAATCTATTCTTTCAAACCTAGTATTAAGATATGTCTTAAAAGAAAGTCTTTGCAAAATGTAAACCAACTCTCTTGTCAGAAGAAACAGTTACAAGCAGAAACTCACAATAGTTTTACTGCAACTCATTAAAGGGGTTGGACCACACTACAGGACATAGCCCCATTTGTTTTAATTGCATACCTTCTTCCAGAACATGGCACTGTCCTGTGTAGAACTTTGTTCACTGATTTGTTTGGGTAAGAAATTCCACATGGTGGGTGTGATGATGTGAGGTATTGCCACCTATGTCAGGAGAGATAGGGCAGTGGATGTGTAACATATGCCAGCACAGCTAGCTGGAAATTTGTAAAGAATTGCTTGTCATTTGTATATCAAACTGATTTGTACAGATGCTTGTGTTGAAACATGTACCAACAGTGGGTCCTGACTGTACTGTAACTGATTAAATGTATATGTTTTAACCGATGATACTGGAAGAGATGAGGTTAATCTCAGTCCAGCTAACTTTGAAAAATAGTAAAAAATTAAATTACTTAATTTAGGCTATAAAGGTTGTATCTTAAGTTCTGATTGCAACCAGAGACAAACTGTCTGGGAAAACAAGTACTAGGAAGCCCTCTCTATTATCTCTAGCAGGGAACTCATTGCTACTCTGTAAGAGTGGAAGTGTTTTATGGATTTATGACTTCAGAAGCTGCAACAGATCTTAGCAAGCTCTGTGTGTGTGCATGATTGACACGTATATGCTAAATCCTGGCAGCTTCTCGTCAAGGGGTAGCATGGGAGGGTTCTTATTGTATTGTCGACAGCTAAGGTTGTTGAATGCTTATACATCGACACCTAATCGTCAAAAGTTTACAATAGCGAATGGCCACTTTATTGAATTCTTTCCTCAAGAAAGAATTTGCGTGGCCATTATCGGGGATTTGCCCTTTCCCAAATGTAGAACAATCTTGGAGTTGGTATATTAAGTTAGGAGGGGTGTGGGGGGTGCAAAGCCCCCCACTATATTTGGGTGAGTTTGTTTATTTTGTTTACGGATGGCCACTCAAATTCTTTCCCGAGGAAAGACTTTGATTATGTGGCCATTCGCTATTGTAAGCTTTCGACACTTAGGTGTCAATGTTTTTGGATTCAACAACCTAAGCTGTCGCTGTTATGATATAGATATGCATGGGAATTAGAAGAAACCATCAATAAAATTATATTTTAATACTAGATGAGACTGAAGTCTCAGAGCACTCTGTTTTTGGAACCTAACAAAGATTGACCCCCCCCTCACCTACTTCATCTTGCCTTGCTCTAGTAAGTGAACCAGGAAAATATAGTGACATTAGTTAATTACTGTTTTTCTGTATTTGTGTGAATCTATTCATCTGTGTTATTTTAATATTTCCTGTGACTGAAACTCTGGAGTTTATTGTAAATAGATATTTAGTATTTTCATTTTCTTTTATTATTTATTATTAAATATATTTAAATTTTTCATTATGGCTGGTCCTTTAGAGAATATTTTAAACTTTGAGAGGACTTACATCTATTTGGTGACACTGTGGCCACTCCAGAAAGCCTTATTGCATTGGCCAAACAATAGCATTTGTATTAATATTAATTTCACTAGGTATAATTGTTTACCCTTGTAAGAACCTTAGAGTAGCTGGCTTTGAAGTTTCTGGTGGCAGGGTAACTGCCTTGTAGTCTGGGCAGAAAGGGGCATAGCTAGTAAATCTGTTCCAACCTTTCCTTATTGTGTGTGTGTGTGTGTGTGTGTGTGTGTGTGTGTGTGTGTGTGTGTGTGTGTGTGTGTGTGTGTGTGTGTGCGTGTGTGTGAAAATCAAATCACAAGGAGTGTGTGTGTCAGCTGCTTGGAACAGGGACACAAAGCACTGGTTTGACAGAGAGAGTGATGGAGGAAATGGCTTGGGCACTTAGCTGAGGCTCAGCTCTATAGCTGTGCCAGTGGGGAGTCTTATTGAGGATCTGAAGAGAGAGGGAAAACCAGCCTGTGGACTGAGTGAGTTCCCTGTGTCCTCTTAACAGAAACTGTGCTTGATGCAGAGAGCTGCATCTGGAAATACTGGGTGTATCCATTTTTTTCCAAGTGAACATCCCTCTTCAGTGTCAGTGGTAAGGATTCAGGCTCCTTCATTAATGTCCCAGAGTGGGGATGTCACAGTGGGTATAGTATGTGAAAAGTTATGCTACCAAGATATTCAGGTAGTCAAGGGGGGGGGGTGCAAAATAGAGATACATTGGAAGAACGTGATGCTCCAGAAGGAGAATACAAGTGAGGAAGCTAGATAAATTATGACGAACATCTGATTGAAGAAAAGCATCACTTGGTCAGTCTATCACTTAGGTTTGGCCAGTAACCCAATCGCAAAATGGAACAGTGATGGATAACACATTCTAGTTGCAGAACAAATCTTGGAGTCCTATTACATATAACTCAATTTAATGTTTGTCTAACTGAGATTATGAAGAATACAAGGCCAGTACATCTTTACATATTGTCTTTTAAATGCCCCTTGCAAGTGACAAATGCACTAGCAGTCATTCTTTGGAAGTGGTAATAAGAGTATCTTTGAGATAATATGGTGTTCCTAACTTTCACTAAATCTTTTTTTTTTATTATTTCAAATAAGATGTCTTAAACATTACATGAAATAAAGATAAATAACATATTTACAATTCTAAAACATTACTAACTTCAAACCATTATATAACTATTTACATTGGTGTCTATGCAAATAACATTGAAATTCTATATTATATAAAGTTAGAAACATAAGGTGATATATCTTCTTTGATATTTTCAAGTATTTCCAGTACTTTCATCCAAGAGTAATAGTAAGAAGTAGATCTTTTAGTTCTGTTCTTCACTGTTAATATTTCCATGTGAGCAACTGTTGTTGTTAGTCTCAAATTCCTTGAGCGTAGGAAGCCTCATTTTTCCAGTGTATAGTTATGATTTTACATTGAAATTGCCAATAGTGACCATAGAATTTTAGTGTCTTTTTTGGTACACAGTTTGGAATAGGAGAGTTGAATAAAATTAAAGACTTTGTTAATTGAAAATTATCATTATAAACAGTCTGAAAAAATAATTAATGGATTTCCAGTACATATTGAGACATATACATTCATAACAAACATGCTGCCAATCTGCTTTTATCTTGGTATGGCATCTCCAACATTGATCTTCAATAGAATACATTTTGGCTAACCTATGTGGTGTATAGAAACTTCTATGTAGATATCTCTAAGTGAATAATTGCCAGTATTTTGATAATGTAGAAAATTTGGAAGATTTTAGAATATTACTTTTTTCTTCTTCAACTGGAGGATGGTTGTTTATTAAAGTATAATAAACCCAGTATGATTTTTCATGATAGTTTTTTGTTTTTTTAACAATTTTATAGATATTAGACAAATAACCTGTACCCTGATAAGGCTGTTTTGTGATAAGAATAAGGTATTCAATGAGTTTTGGCGCTTCATGTCTAACTGAAGGTTGCATTTGTTCTATTTTATTTATAAGAAAATGCCTTAGATTTTGTAAAAACAGCCAATTGTCTTTATTTATATTATAATTATAAATTATCTGTTCCTTTGTTAGAATTTTCCCTTTCTCTATAAGTTGATGCCAAAAGAGTAATGTTTCTTCTTTAAGTATATTTATTTTAGATATTTGGAATGTATCTAGAATATTTGGTGTAAAAGCTATAGGGAAAATAAGAAAAATCCAAGAATTAATATTTGGTATTTTGTTTATATATGTTCTGAACACTGAAAGTGTAGAGCTTACATAGTTTGATGGCAATTTATTAATAGTATTTCTTTTCCCTAAAAAATAATCTTTTAACATCCATACAAGGGGTGATGGTATTACTGTTAAGTTGTCTTGTATGTGATTATAATTGATTTCTATGTAAATCTGCTCAAGGGCTTGTTTCCATATAGGTGTGTATGAATTATTTAACCATAGTGTTATGTTTTTAATAACAGATGAGGTAATATATAAATCAATATCCGGTAAATTAATTCCACCATCTTCCCAATCTGGCAAATGTTTATTTAAGGCTATACGGGGTTTATTTGGAAACCATAGAAAATTTAAAATTAGTTTATTGTATCTTTGAATAATATATTTGGGAGGTGGCAATGAAAAATTTTGTATTAAGTATAATATTTTGGGAAATATGTTTATTTTAATAAGATATAATCTGTCTGCTGTTGAAAAGATATATTTATTCCAGTAACAAATTGTTTGTTCTATTTTGTCTAGTATTTTATTATAGTTAAATATTAGAGAATCTGTTAATTCACTGAGTAGATTTATTCCCAGATATAATAATTTACTTTCTGTTACTATATATTTGGAAAATCTTTTGTTTATATTATTTTTTTTTTTACAATTACAGGGCATAATTTTAGTTTTGTTTTCATTAAATTTTAAGCCTGAAATATTTTGAAATTTATTCATGGAGTTAAATAGAGCATTCAAAGACTCATTTGCATCTGAGAGAGTTAATAGTATGTCAAAAAGAGTTGGATTTTAAGGTTTAACATTTTATTAATACAAATGCCCTTTATGTTATTGTTTGATCTGATTTGATTTGCAAAGGGTTCTATGAGTAATGCAAATAACAATGGTGATAAAGGGCAACCTTGTTTAGTTCCATTTTTTATTGTTATAGGGCCTGATCTATATGATCCCAGTTTAACATATGCAGTAGATTTTTCATATAGTATTTGGATAAGATTATTAAAATTAGAAGGAAAGTTATATTCTTTTAAAACTACTGAAAGAAAGTTCCAGTTAACCGAATCAAAAGCTTTATTAATATCTAATGAGATTACATTTAAATTTAGGACTTTATGTTTGCTATAATCTATTAATGTTAGTATTCTTTTAATATTATCTGAAGTATTTCTTCCTTTAATAAAACCTGTTTGATCTTTGTGAATTAAGAAAGGAAGAAAGTGTTTGATCCTATCTTACGCATAAACATCTTGTAGTCTATATTGAGTAATGATATTGGCCTATATGAGGAACACTGTTTTTCATCTTTATCTGGTTTGATAATTGGGGATATCAATGAATATTTCCAAGAGGGTGGTATATTCAAATCTTTATTGGCTATATCATATACTTTTAATAATAAAGATATGGCTTGATTGGGTATTAATTTATACATTTCTGGTAGCATATTGTCTGGGCCAGGTGCTTTATTTGTCTTGAGCTTTTTAATTTGTGATTTTAATTCTGTCATATTGATTGGTTTGTTTATAATGTCTATTTGTTCTTCTGTTAATTTAATATGAATATTGTTTTCTAAGTATTTTTTATATCCTTAGTAGGTGTATCTTGAGTATTTATGGAATTATCAATGTTAAATTGGAGTCTGAATGCTTCTAAAATATCATTTAGTTCCGTAACTCTTTTGTTAGTATTGGGAATAAATATTTCTTTTATTTGCTTAGATTTAATTATTTTTTTGTTCTATTAGTTAAGTATCTCAGGTGTGCTGAATTAGTAGAGTATGAGTTTATTTTTATCTTTTCTAAGTTAATCATAATCTTATGGTGTAGCAATTCTGTATACTTCTTATTGATTTGTGTAAGTTCTTGAACTTGGGTAGCATTACCCTTTTGTATTTCCAGTTTCAATTTATCTGCTTTGTTTTGTAAGTCTAGCATATCTTTATTCCATAACTTCCTTTTATTTATGTACCAGGATAATATCTTCCCATATGTAACTGCTTTTAATGAATCCCAGACATATATTTCTGAAATATCTTCTGTGTAATTTATTTCTAGAAAGTTTTTGATTGTTTCTTCATAAAATTCTTTGAAATCTCTCAATTGTGTGATATAGGAAGGTATCCTAGTAATGGGATTTGAATAAAATGGTGTAAGCTCTATCTCAAAGACTATGGCATTATGATCAGATAAAGGACAATTTATGATTTTGACTTTGTCAATTTTTGTTATTAGGTCATTGGCAACATATATTCTATCAATTCTAGAGTTAGTTTTATATCTATGAGAATAAAATGTGAAGATTAATGAGTCTGGTTCTGCAAATTCATTTATATCTTTTAAATACAATGTATCTATAAATTTTGATAGTGCTTTAGAGATGGGTTGTTTTCTTCTTTTGGATTTAGAATCTGTATCTTTTTCATTCATTATACAGTTGAAGTCTCCTGCCAATATCAGGCTACCCTTAGTTAAATGAATTATCTCTTCAAAATGCTGTTTAACTGTTTTTAATCCTAGTCCTGGGATCCAATATAGATTTACTAATGTATAGATTCTCTTATTTAACTCTATTGAAACTAGATAAAACATACCTGATGTATCTTGATGAGTAGTAATTATTTTAGGTGTTATAGTTGAGTTGCTAAGTAGTATAGCTACTCCTCTTTTTATATGGTTTGTATTGAGAGTTTATTAGTACTGTGTAATTATTAATATTTAAGTTGTTGATATCTCTATCTAATAAGTGTGTCTCTTGTACAAAGACTATTTCTCGTTTATGTAAGTTTATGTACTTGAATAGGCTTCTCCTTTTATTACTATTATTTAGACCATTAACATTTATGGATAAACATTTCATTTCCTAGTTTTGAGTTTGTTTTATGTGTGAGTTTATGTAAATATTGTTTATTCTTAGTTCCATCTTGGATACAGTATTCAAAAGTTTTTCTTGTATGATTTTTGCATGTTTCTGAGTGACACCAAAGTGATAAAATAAAAAAAAAACAAAGAACTTCCAAACTTGTAATTCTTAACCTTAAAAACCATTCCCTATTGCTATGAGGTAATATACCTCTTCGTTTGGTTAGTGAATCTAACCAAACAAACTTTCTACCCTCACAAATAATATTTGGATCAGTTTCTCTTATCCTCTTAGTTTTAAATAAAGATAATTGAATAATATATTAAGATAATCTAATCAGCTAAAATATATACATATATTCTTTACTCATCTTATTGTAATTCAATAATACTTACTTCTAAGCAGGTTTCAAAAGGTACAAATATTTAGATTAAGGTAGTATCATTTCAAAATAATTTAGGGTATTAATAAACATCATGTTAAAATCTATAACTGTATATTTCATACATCTGTTGAAAACTATTTACTGACATTACTGTATAATACAGTACCATTGTTGTGCAATTGTTTTAGACTACTCAAGTCCAAAACCAGTGTTTAAATTAATATTTGCAAAGTCATATTGGAATAAAAACATGAATAGTTCTGAAACCACATCATATTTCATGTTTAACATAAACTGAAATGCGATACAATGTATAAGTATATTAATATTTCTTTAGTAGACATTAAATATGTTCCTCTGATTGCATTTTTCAGCTTTTCAATGACAATTCCCATGGCTGGAGACAACAAGATCACAATTTAGACAGCTCCCTTATCCAAGAGACCACTCATAATGTTGTTACCTGATTGAGTGTCTTGTTGCCAACACTTCCATCAACCCTCAGAGGGACCCTGCACAATGAAAACTGACACAGTACAGAGGTAAAACTGCAGCGCACTTGACCACACCCTCAAAGCAAACATCTATGTATATCACACATCAACTCCCACAGCTTAGACTGACACCCAACCAGTGTGTCTATCTGCTGACAACAAGTGCTGGAGATACAATCCTGACCTACTCAACACCAGTAATTCAATCCTATGACTGAACAAAAGTATACTGGAGAACACATCAAAACAATGGAAGCTGCCAATATTCAAACCACCATGTACGAAAATATTACAGGCCAAAATTCCCAACCCATTTTGCAGCAAAGAGACAAAACGTATTCATACCATGGGGTAACACCTTTACCACGTCAAAAAGGTGTCCAAGAAGCTTGTTTTTCCTCCAACATCGGAGGACAGCCACGATGATCCATGCACTGCAAGAGTACCATTTTATCCTGGCAATTGCTTCACGACTGTATATAGAAACATTTAATCCAAATCATTAACTGGCACCACAATATTTCTCAGAAAAGTTGTTTTACAGCCAATGATCAGACAGAACGCATCATTGACAGGATACATTTATCAAATGTCAAGTGCCCCAGCCATAATACAAGTGTCTCCTCAAATCAATCCCCAATGAATCTACTGCCCACCAAACTTGCAGACCAATACTGGCATCCTTTCATGCAGTCACATTGAAACACAAAAATACAGGTCCGCTGATCAGGAACAACCAGGCTCTCAACTGCCAGACAACACACCCGTCTGCAGAAAGGTCCAAGAATCATAGTTGCATTGTCAAGCATCCTTGTCCACACTAACAGTAACATGATATACCCGCATACACTAGTATTGTGTCATTCTTGATAATGTAAAAGCCAGGCAATATTATAAGAAGGGTGAAGCCACAGCCAGGCAACATAACAAGAAGAGCACAGCCGCAGTCACCATTCAGATGAGCAAACGGAACAGCATGAGCCATCTAAGGATGGATAGCCCGTTGAGTACCTGCCACAATGCATGCCCATAATGCATGGCAACCCAGTAACAAATTAGGGTGTGGGCTAAGCCTCTCCCCCTTCCACTCAAATCAGATCCAACACAATATGTGTGTAGAACACAGATGCTTCGACAAAGCCCAAAGCCACATGGGATATAAACATTGTATAATTAACACACCGGGTCAAATCCACTGTTGTTATGTTACTCATTATAGTTGCCTATGCAATCATTGCTTCCACTTTCTCCATCTAGTATACCATACCGCCATCTAAATGTTTGATTTGCCAAATGCACATCCAACCTTCTTGTTGCATCCCACCTGCTCACCCGAGGGCATACCTTGGCAGCAGGACATCAGTAGTATTCTGCAGGAGCACCAGCGTGGGAAATGGCAACCCTCCCCAAAACAAACCTGTCAGTTGCTTGACATTTACTAGTTTCTTTAGAGAATTTGTAAAACAGCAGTGATTTTATTTGCTGATGATTAATTTCTGCTTTTAAACTCTGCTGTATAAAACATAGTAAGGGATAGCTAAAATGTCTGGAAATCTAAACTGATAGAAAGACAAGCAGATATATGTCCTTATCTATCAAGGTGCTAGAAGACATCAGTAGCCATAAACTGAAAGTGCTTCAAAAATAAATATCTGTGTATATTTATATGAACCTTTTATATTATTTATGTTTCCTTAGAAGGAATTTAGGTTTCTGTATCTTTAAATGTGAACCTAGCTTATTTTCTGACTAGACGTCAATTAGAAAGAGTCAGGGATGGTGTACACAAGTAAATGCGACAAGCAATAAGTGACTCAAGTTTCTAGTGATGTTTGTGGCTGTTAAATTGTCTCGAGAACCAAGCAGGAAAAGGTATGTGTTTTTTCTTTTTTCTTTTCCCTCCTCTTATTTGGTGACAAACTCATGTAGTGTGCATAAGCACTCTAGTTTACGGAGTAGTGTTCACAACTGTCAAACTTTGCATTTTAAACATGCTATGCCTTATTTCTCTACAAAAGAAAAGACAACAGGATATCTAAGCTAGTCACAAGCATCTTTCAACTCCGGATGTCTGGAGCCACAACACACATGACTTATAGCCTCAAAATATCACTTAAAACATATTTTTTCACTGGACTATATCAGTATGTGCATATGGGTCAAAGGCAGAACATCTTTTAAGATTATTTAAAGTAGTCTTATGATACATCCTAACTGAAATACTTCATTTCAAAAGCAACACATTTCTGCCCAGCATTAGCGTTTATCCAAACAGGGACACTTTTAACTTATAAAAAGTAATACTATCAGGGATGTAACTAATAATAAGTTATATAGCAGCCATTACTATACCTATTAAGCAATATAACCATATACTGATGAAAGTATTATAAGTTAATGAAGATTTAATAAAAAGAAGAGAAAATAAAAACAACAAAACACAGAGAGAAAATAAATAAATAAATAAATAAATAAACTATTTGGGAACATTATTATGCATTGATTACTCTGATTAAGAATATGAAAATAATAGATGGATAATAATGAAAAATAGAGTAATGTTTAAATTATGCTTAGTATATTGATGTGATTTGAGATAAATGTATTTACATTTATGCTAATTTTGACATTTAAAATATAATTGAAAACAGTACCTGTTTTGGTGTAACTTGAAGACAGTAAGAACTTTTCTTTTGTTGTTAGTATTATTATTTAGATTTTACAGAATATAACATATGTAAGATTATTTGTCCTTTAGTTTTTTTTTTTCTTTTGCTCAACAGTTTTCCAATTATTTACTTCAGCATTTCTCTTGATTGTACTTATTGTCCAGTCCATAGATTCTTCATGTGTTAGGATGTTGTTGTTGGTAAGGTATTTTATTGCTGAATCTACTGTTTCAAAGATTTTTATTCCATTTGGTAGAAAAACTTTCAGTCTTGCTGGAAATAAAAGATGGACTTTCAGTTGCTTTTTCTTCAAGGTTTTTTTATTGGTAGAAATTCTTTTCTTTTGAAACCACCTTTGTAGAATAATCATTGTCAAATCTTATTAATGAATCATTGTATTTGATGGGAGAATTTGCCCAAGCATTTCTTAATATAAGATCTTTATCTTGTGTAGAAAAAGTCTCACAATTATAGATCTTGGCTTGTTCTTACCGGAGAAGAAGCATTTCCAGAAGCTGCTAGTGATCTATGCCCATTCTATACCATATGAAAGAGCTTCAGGTATTTTTGTTACATCTGGTATCCAGGTGGTAAGAAAGTTTATCATATTGTCCCCTTCAGATTTTTCTGGTAGACCATATATTCTAATATTATTTCTTCTTGTTCGGTTTTCCATATCATCAAGTTTTTCTAGTAAATATGTATTCTGTTGAAGTAAGAATTCAGTTTGTTGTTCTTCTACTTGAACTCTAGTGTCAATGTCACTTAATGACTGTTCAATAAGTGATATCTGTCCTTTCTGCTGTGTAAACATTTCTTGAAGCTGTTCCAATTGTTGTGAGCACTTTTCTTTAAAATTATCTATTTTATTGTCCATCTTGTCGATTTTTATTGTAAGTTCCTGTATATTTGTAATGAGAGACTGCAGGTCTTTTTTGAGAGAAGAGTCTTGTGCTGTATTCCTTAGATGACTCATGCTGTAAAGCTGATATTGGTGCTGATTTTCCAGTAATTAATTTGACAGGAATTATTCAAGTTCTGACAATAAAATTTTTCTTATAGATGCTCAGAGTTATTAGAAATAAGTTAGTAATAAAAATTTCTTCAAATTAAATATTATTTTGTAAAATTCCTGTCAGGAATTGTATTGAGGTAAGAGAGCTGAAATGAAGTGCAGCTATAAGTTCAGCATCCTAGCCACGTCCCCCGTGTTCCTAACTTTGAATGAATCCTTTTCACAAATGAGGATCTCTGTTCAGAGAATGACACTGCCTCATCAGATGCAAATCCTAGGTATTGGAAAGGCTTCACCTGCTCAATGGGCCACCCTATGAAACCTTGACACCTACTGGGGGAACATCACAGCTGTGATATGCCTTGCTACCACTTGCATAGTCTTGGCCTTTGAGGTAAGGAGGAGTCTGGGCCTGTTTGACATCTGTTTTATAATTTGTGAAAGGAAGATGGCAATGCGTTTGTCACTATAATGTAAGACAAACATAAATTAACAAAGCAACATCATCCACACAGTGAACAATAGGAAGTCCATGGTTATGTTGTTACGAACTTCCCATTCATGTGTGCTGCTTATGTAAAACTAATGCCAGAAGAACAGCCTACAGCACTCTGTCTTGGTATTATCTCTGAATATTATAATACAGCCCCAAGTCAGCAGAACCACCCAGTACTTGGTGTCTTTGAATTTTAAACAACATGAAAAAAGGAACTAATAGTAAACAGCACTGGATATGCACATTCATGTTAAATGAAAGTGTCCTGGTAGAGTTCTTACAATGTTCTGTTTTGTAGAGAAGGAGTTAGTCCAGGCAGCTCCACAGTTCCATCCTCCATACCCTGCAGCAGTTGGGAAGTATCAGGTTATGTCTGATATTAAAAGCCATGCTGCTTTGTCTGTAAATGTCCCATGCAGTGTGGTGCTGAAAGAAGTTGTCAGCACCTCTGATAAGTCTGCAGCAGACATGCGATCTTACAGGACAATGGTGCAAAAGGTGAACCATGAAGATTATTTCTTCCTGTGCTTCTTTTAAAAAACTTCTTTATTGTATTTATTTATTTTTATTTATCCTTTATTAACCAAGTTAGTCCAACTAGCCTAGTAGCCTCTTTTTAGGGGAGACCCAAGGTAGTAGAAATTTGACCAGAGCATTAGGGAACTTCCCCTGCTCATTAGTGTACAGGGATGCTATTGATGGTGGCACTCACTGGGTCTATATCACATTATCGAAATTAGATCGAACACCATAAGCTCAACCTTGGAATCCCTAAATGTGATATACTCGAACGCTCAGAACAGCAAATTTTTTCCAAATGAAAAAATTTGCTGTTCCAAGAATGCACACACACAGCACAAGCACACCAAAATACATAATCCACACATACACACTTCACAGAACCCTACACTAAACCGTACATACACTACTAGCTATCCACTTAACGCCTTGGACCACGGTCTTCTCCTCTATAGTATCAAACACCAAAATCACAGAGCGCCAGTGAAATTAACGCTTTTATTCACCAAGAAAAAATAAAATACATGCATTTTCGTCCTACATACAGGACTTCATCAGACAACGATTTTTAACTTGAAAAGCCATTTAAATAATCTCTAGATCACCTGTTTAATTGTTAATCCAATGAAATACATCTCCTCCAATTTAAACTGACAAATCTCCCTTTACATCTCATAAATATTAATGCCTACTCTCTGAAAGTGTCTTGTGCTAAACTTGATCATTCCACATCAATTATTTATATAAATAATTTAAATTAAAGGTGATCTAGAGATTATTTAAATGGCTTTTTAAGTTAAAAATGGTTGTCTGATGAAGTCCTGTATGTAGGACGAAAACGCATGTATTTTATTTTTTCTTGGTGAATAAAAGCGTTAATTTCACTGGTGCTCTGTGATTTTGGTGTTTGATACTATAGAGGAGAAGACCATGGTCCAAGGCATTCTTTTTGTTTGTTTATTGGAGTTTTAGAACTGCCGTTCTGCTGAACTACTAGCTATCCACTTACCTTAACCCAACCCTAACCCTAAGGTCCCTAACTAACGCACATTCACCTTACCCGCTCCCTAAACCTAAGGTCCCTAACTAATGCACACTCACCTTACCCGCACCCTATCCCTAAGGTCCCTAACTATCACACACTCACCTTACCTTGGTCTGTTCGCACACTTACCTTAACTTGGTCCATCACCTTCGCACAACAGTCGAGGAAATAGCGAAGCCACAGAAACGGCCCACTGAATACTTTCCCTAGGAAAATATTCTGTGTTCTGCAGCTTCGCTATTTCAAGCATTCACTGAATAGGGGTTGATATTATAACATTGAAGTTTTAAGACTTTGATGTTATAATATAGACCCCTCACTGGGTCTATATCACATTATCGAAATTCCAAAAGATTGAACACCGTAAGCTCGACCTTGGAATCTCGAAATGTGATATACTTGAATGCTTAGAACAGCTGTTCCGAGAATACACACACACATCACAAGCACACCAAAATACATAATCCACACATACACACTTCACAGAACCCTACACTAAACCATACATACACTACTAGCTATCCACTTACCTTAACCCAACCCTTACCGTAAGTTCCCTAACGCACACTCACCTTACCCACTCCCTAACCCTAAGGTCCCTAATTATCGCACACTCACCTTACCCGCTCCCTAACCCTAGGGTCCCTAACTATCACACACTCACCTTACCCGCTCCCTATCCCTAAGGTCCCTAACTATTACACACTCATCTTACCTTGGTCTGTTCACACACTTACCTTAACCCGGTCCATCACCTTCGCACCACAGTCGAGGAAATAGCAAAGCCGCAGAAACGGCCCACCGAATACTTTCCCTAGGAAAATATTCGGTGTTCTGCAGCTTCACTATTTCAAGCATTCGCTGAATAGGGGTCGATATTATAACATTCGAAGTTTTAAGACTTCGATGTTATAATATAGACCCCACTTACTATCTCCTCTTTCTGTTCCAGGTACATAGGCAGCCTGGAGAAACGGGAGGATGTATGGTGAGTATGAGTGTGCAAAATTTAAATAAGGATTGTGGAAATTACTGTGTCTTTACATGAAAGGCAGATAAGTGAATCAGAAGAAGTGGAGAGGTTGTTCGTATTGAAGGAGTATGGTGAAATTAATATTGGTGAAGCAGTTCCAGTCTAACTTTTTAGAACTGCAATCAGAATAGAACTTGAAAATAAAATCCTGACCTGTCACCAGTTGTACAAAAGATCATTTACAAGAAATATATTTACAAGCTTTACAAGACCTACAAGCATATGTGCCCAACCTATCAGATGCTAAAGGCTTCTTAGGGTTAGTAGTCCTTAAATTATAACAAAGCCGTCGTTTAAGAGAAGGACAATTTCTGAAACTAAAACTTGGTGTGTCACTAACAACACCTCTGATACCATAATCAGTCAAAAGGACTGTCCAGTTCTTCTTAATTATACTACAAATCCTACTTATATCATTAGTGTAAGTAAGCAGCACCCTGGCCAGGTTTCCTAGGAGGATGTCATCTCCCTGATGAAAAATAAAGCTTAGCAGCATTGCTTCTATTTTCAGGGTAACTTCCTTGCAGTGACTTATTACCAAATCAGAATAACCTCTAGCCTTACAATTATCAGACAATGAGGTCGTTGAACAATCAAAATCAGCTTCATCTGTGCATAGTCTGGAGGCTCTGTAAAACTGTCCCTTAACTACATTAGAAAAAATGTGGCTAGGGTGCATGCTACTTCTATGCACTAAACTATTCCTCCATGTGGCCTTCCTAAATAAATTTGTTTTAAACATCCATTACTAAGTGTAGGATTGACATCTAAAAAAAATCAATCCACTAAGTGTAAGATTGAGATATAAAAAAATCAATCGAGTGTGTAGAACAAGAAACAGTAAACTTCAAAAAATGACTGGTGGTACCTAAATAGGATACAAAATCATTTAAAAGCTGGGAAGAACCATCCCACAACAAAAAATATCCTCAACAAATCTACCATAATACCTAATGTGCAAAGAGTAAGCATGTGTACCCAATACAAATTGCTCTTCCCAATGTGCCATCACTAGGTTGGCATAGCTATTGGCACAAGCTGTGCCCATAGCTACCCCCAACCTTTGAATAAAAAAGTGATCACAAAAGAGAAAAACATTATTCTCAAGAATTAAATCCAATAAAAGACAAATAAGAAAAATAAAATCTTTAGTATACTGACTGTCGCTTGTCTTGTTTCACAAGTGAAGACGAACAGGTGGGGTAGTTCATTTATATGCTTTGTTACACAGATACACATCAGGATGTATATCAACAGTATAAAATATAAACAAACTGATTAACTGACAGACTACACAGACATGCATGCTTACATCTCAACAGCTAACTACAAAATGTCAGTCAGGCTGGCATGTCCTCAGTATTTATACACTTGTACAAACCCCTAGAAAGCTTCTGAAAGGTATACATACATATTGATGTACATCCTCCTTCGTTAATGAATTACCCATGATATAATGACATTTGAGAAAAGAGACATGCAATTGTACACACAATAAGAAATAGACACAACATTTATGTACTTATGTCCAAGTTGCTGTGCATCTGGAACATGGTCTAGAAATACGAGCTGATCTAGTGATATTGCAATCAGAACTGGGTTTAGCAACATGGACAGTCATTGGTGAACAATCTGTTTCAGAAGTTTTGGGTATTCCTCTCAGGAATAGGGATATTTTCTGGAATGTCCTCTGGAACTGGAATGCTGGATAACAGAAGAATCCTGTTCTCTAGGCCTTTTAAGGGGAGTAAAGGACCAAGGAGAAGCAAGAATAGAAACCCATTGAGGAGGCTTTAAGGAAATTAAAGCAGTAAATAGCCCCTGAGTGAAGGACTGCCATTCACTTTGGGGATCCCTAGGAGCAAAAGAAACATGTTAGTTTGTTTCTTTTTTATGGAAACGTCCCCTCCAAAAAACTGAGAAGGCTCAGAATGAATATCTGACAAATAGACATTCAGACTGGCGACACAGAAGTTCTGATTATGGTAGGACTAAGCATCACCTTTATGCCCTGTACTACGCAAGGCATATTTGGGTGATGTTTGACATACCTTTTGAAAGTGACAAGTAGTCTTTGGTAGACTAGCCAGATGTTCAGGCTTCCATGGCAGGGAATCCCATCTGTTAAGAATGCTGCATCATTGACTGCAAGGACATCTTTTTTTCTAGATTATTGTAGTATGAACTAGGAAGATCCCTCACATTTTGTACCCAATGTACTGTGATTCACAAGCTACTATAACTGGTTATGACCATTTAAAGCCTGGTTAAATGAATGGTAATAACTATGTTCTGGCTAACTACTAGTCAGTAAATTCCAAATTTAAAATTAAATGAAATTTAAAATCTGAAAATTAAAAATCACTAATACACTAACACTGCAGTGCCAAGGCATGGAAAGATGACCCTGTTTGAAATGCTAGGACTATTGTTTTGAATAATATAAGAAAACTATAATCTCCTGCTAAGAATGCAGTGTGATAGTACAGCAAAAACGGGATCAAACCCTCCTGGACAAAAGTACATTGTTTTCTACTATATATGTTCTTAATTGTATTTAGATTAACACCTCTTCCACTGAAGGTTTGTAATGGGGAGGTGAGGGGGTACTACACTCCTGAGTGTGCCATTCTTTGGATGAGATGTTAAACCAAGGTCCCAACCATCTGAGTTGGTGGTGGCTCACATGGATGTAAACGATCCCATGGAACCCACTGGAAAGAGTATGGGAAGTTCTCCAATGCCCTGGTCAAATTTCCTCTAGTAGTATAAATACCACCTTGGTTCTCCCATAAAAAGAGGTCACTAGTCTAGTGGAACTACCCATTCAACAATGGATAAAAAATAAACTAAATAAATAAATGGATGATCATTCATTCTGTCAAATTACATTTTCCAATTTTCTGCTTCTTGATCCCTATTCACCTTTAGAAAAAAATCACTGTTGGTGCAATTTCTATTTGTGTATCAGCAGTGTTTGTGCAGTATGTGGCCTTTTCTCTTTTTCCCATTTTTTATGGTTATGATGTTGGTATATGTAAGTTCAGGGGTGTAGGGGTTTTGATACCTGAATGATGGTGCAGGGAGGGTTGCTTCTGCAAAGTCTGGAGAGTGGAAGGTTTGACTGTTTGTTTTTGTCTAGCTATACTATTGCAGAGTTTTAACTCAAAGAGATGTTAGGAAAACATATTTTAGATGTTATTCTCACCAACATACCAGATAAATGGGCCCCGGGATTCATGAAGCTCGGCGCAAGGCCGGCGTAAGGCCTGCACCGGCGGTGCATGGAATATCCGGCGCAGTAGCGCCATATACATATTAATGAGAGTGCACCGGAATCACAGACACGTGCGTAGTGTACGTGAGCGAGCCCAGGTAGGATGCGTCTGGAGGCGTGTCTAAGCCGGCAGGAGGTGAGCAACCTAATGTGCTGACAGCCACGGTCCGCCCACAATAGTAATGGCAGCAGCCAGGTCCCGTGCAGAATGAAACGCACGTACAGTACGCAACATAGTCCCCGTTCCAAATCAACGGAGAAGCAAATAGAAGCCACCAAGGCATAAGTGTACCCGTTCAAGGAGCAAAGGATACGCATAAGACCGCCACCGTCCCGCAATGTACTGTCAGTGTTTACACCCAGAGAAGGTGTACAGCCGCATGTCAGCGCGCCGCACCGACATAGGAGCAGCGACTAAGGTCACCACCTGTCCCACTGTGTGTGGGGCAGTCTCTCCATGGACAGTTGTGTCCCGAAAAAACGTATCAGAAATGGCTGATGTGCTACGAATGTAGGACACAATGATATCCCGTATGTAATGTAATGGTAGCATGAATTGGTCATTTCTGTAACAGAAATACCGAAATGACACAATAAACAGAATAAGCAAGGAAATTGCCACAATAATAAGCAAATTATTTAGGCAAACAAGTGAATTTCTATGCTATATAGTGACCGTTGGTATGTGTCGGCCTGTAAAGGCAGATGTGAGTCCCGGAAATATCCCAGATCGGAAAATGGAAAAGGTGGAAACCCCAGCAGCGACATGGGCATGGTCACCAGGGTTACCTGCTGTCCCAAAGTGCCATGGACAGTCCCTGATTGGACAATCGTGTCCCTGCAACAATCGTAAAAATGGAAAATGACCTCCGATCCCCTGCCATAAATTCCGCAATATACATGTAAATAGTAGCATAAAACATATACATTACGGTATGGAACACAGACATGGCATAAGAAAATAAATAAGGAACCCAAACGCTAACAGAATAGGCTCATAGTATGGCAAACAAGTGAAGTTCTGTCTACTGCACTAGCCCTGGGTATGTGTAGTCCTGCAAATATCGAAGTGTCCACATAACATGCCCCACCATGGGCATTGGAAAAGGTGCCAACCATAATGGTCACAAGCAGTAGTGACAGTACATAGCCGGGTAGCTGTGCCGACATAACAACAGTAAGGAAGCAAGATACCCCAAACACAGGCAAACATGTGCATAGCAACATATCCCAGACCCAGCAACATCTTTGTTGCATACACCGGATGGTGTATGATGAAGTGTAATATCCAGAAGCAGAACACATGCATTCGGATGTACTACACAATAGCCTCATTGTACATGTCAGTCACACCCATGTATACCCCTGCACCCAAACCTGCTAGCATCCGTGTGCAGCTATACAACCACACACAATGTGCATACCTGAACTGTGGTAAGATGTTTGTGTTAGGCAATGCCACGCTGGCAAATACGCACCCACATGTCAGCAACCCACCGCAGGTACAGATATGTAAATGGCTGCATGTGAATGTGTCAGCAGAATGTGTACATCCGGCATGTAGTATGTACCCGTCCAAACCATCTAGGTTTGCATACGACACGGTGCACATAACTGTACACATGTGGACAAGTCGGGTCGGTGGACCACCGCATCGACGATCATCTCTGCAGTGAAGTCGATCACATATAGCGGAACAGGTGCCTAACACACAGGACATCCTAACAGGGTGCTACAGGCAAAGAAGGGGAAACTGGGACATCACATGTGGAGATGAGCGTGGCTGGACGGACAAATACACACGGTCAAGGTAAAGGATGG
Source organism: Protopterus annectens (assembly GCF_019279795.1). NCBI lineage: Eukaryota > Metazoa > Chordata > Ceratodontiformes > Protopteridae > Protopterus > Protopterus annectens. The sequence continues at coordinate 562,827,261 of NC_056739.1, read as the reverse complement.
AACAACATGCATATGGCTGGATGGATGTTGTTCGTAAAATATATAGAAACACATATGAAGTTCCAGTTTACACTCGAAATACTATATAATGTATTGAATTGTACCGTACAATATGGCAGCAGAAGTAAGCCTGCATGTAATTGGTGAAGCTAAGCTGTACTGTGATGGAATTCTGAACCTGGCAGTAAGCAGGACAGCAGGCTCATGTCTGTCATCATTAATTATTTGCTGGGTTACAGAACAATAAATGTATGTACATGCATAACAGCACTCCTTCCCCAGAGGAGGATGGCCTTGTGAGCTCAATGGAAGATAGCAGTACAACTCCCTACCAGACAGACAAAGCAACGTATCAAGAAATTAACTGTCCACTGTATCGTAACAGTCTAGGGTCCTTGAAACAGCTACAATCACAAAAGGATACTGTAATGTACAAGGTGCCTTGCAAGCCTGTGTTATTCCCATGAGAAAACAATTTAAAAGCACGAGCCCAGCACCCACGTATGTATAGACTATTGCGGACCATAGTGATGGAAATGCCCTGTGACCGACCACGCCAGTAAGTTGGGCAAATGCTGATTGTAAACACTATATAAAGAAACTGCTTACTGTATAGAGTCAGACAAAACCCCATACTTGGACTGTACATTATTTAGCCTGCCTGTGTACACTACTAAAACTGTCCGAACCCGAGCCTCCTGTGTTATCGGCTGTCACTTAGAAAAGTCTACTGATAACTACAGTCTGGTTGTAACAACTTATTTCACATCGTGATCCTTGTAATCCGAATTCCCTTGGTAAGCTACAGGTCAGAGTGCATGGCTGGTTAGACATGTACGGCGGAGAATATGCATAAATGGTTCTTCTTGAATGAAAAGACCTCCGACTGAATTGTTGTGTGTAAAGAGGCTGTTTACTGTCTGATCTGTGGCTGAAAAGCGGAAAACTGGATCCCAAGAAGAAAACGTGCAGCCTTAAACAGGAGGCCCAGGTAAGGAGTGTCTGCCTTTTGTGTGTATTGTAGATCAGGGACCAGACTACATTGTGTTTCTGTTAACAGTAGTGATATCGGGTCTAAGACCTACCCACATACTGTTAAATCTGAACATAGGTCAGGGGAACACACAGCAGAGTAAATAGTGAATGTAGACACTACAGTGGATACAGGGAAGGAGACACACGTGTTATGACAGAAGGGTACGTAGCAGTCGTGTAGAGGATATGGGAGATTATTGAAGCAACAGATCATGTGATCCGCGTTTGGCGGTGACGTGAAGAATATGCAATCGCAGAGAGCACATAATGTGAGTTACGCAGCAAAATGGGGTAATAAATATGACATTGATGGTATATTAGGCAACATACCGTTACTGAAACATTGTAATCGCTGAAAATCCGATGCATATGTTCCAAGGTAAACACCTGTTCCACCCTGAGAGGATATGCCCTCTCTGGCCAGCCGTGTCCTGTAAATAAACCGAACACATGTCAAATGTCCTGATATCTCAGGACAAACATTTCCCAGATATATATCAAAATGGTAGCATAAAGAGTACCCACTGCCCACAAGGACACAGTCCGACAAGCTCTACACTTTACATATGCACAGTGGTGTCCATTGTAGGACCCAAAATTGTGGAAAGAATCGAATAATGTGTTATTCCAACGCTGCACCTGAACTCATTGTCGCCACAGGTACACATATGCACCGCAAGCGTGTTTAATGTTGCTGATAGCTGTCCATGTAATGCAGCACAGATGCACAGAAATACCCAGGGTACCGGGTCCATAGAACTGCATCCACATCACACTTCCGCACACATGACGGATGTGTAATGGGTACTGTCAATTGTTGCAGTCAAGGGATTCTGGGTATGTAGACTCTGTGCTCGGTGTTGTTTCGCAGGCAATCCTTTCTCCCGCCCGTGGGAGGGATGTGCGTATCACCTGCCTCAGTCTCCGCTAATAATGCAAACCATACTCCGGAGAATGCTAAATGTAGGTGTGGAATGTGTACAGCCCCATAGTACTGTCCAGTAGGCAATTGTCATGGATGGACACCCGTATGGCCAGAATGGCACCCACAACTGCAAACCCGGGTAAATGACATAGCCGCGGGAAGGCATAACACAGGAAATACACATAGGGACTACAGTTGACATTCCACATACAAAGCAGGACCGTCCTGCCAACACCGGCGTACACAGCACTCAATCTGCCAGCAACAGACTGAGGAGCACCCGCTACCGTACAGCGTAACAGATGTGCGACCTGTGGAACACATACTAATGGCACACACACAACATCAAGTAGGATATGTAAACTATGGCTTTCCCACCTATGAAGACAACATGGTTAAATGAATGCATAGGTAAGCAACATGTTCTGGTGGTGTTATAGTGGAAATACAGTGACGGATATGTCCCATTGGGACGTCTGCGGTTTAAATTGAGCATTTGCTAACCAGCATCTTTGGATGTATGTAATTTGTCCACAGTAGTAAATCACCTGGTTATGTAGCACCATGTGGAATGGGTAGTCCAACAGACATCCGCGATTTCTGAACACACAGTATCAGTGAAACCCACTGCTCACAAGGACACAGTCCGACAAGCTCTACACTTTACATATGCACAGTGGTGTCCAATGTAGGACCCAAAAATTTGTCTAAAGACAGGAATGCCGCCTTCTTTCAACACTTAAGTGAACTCATTGTCGTCACAGGTACACATATGCACCGCAAGCGTGTTTAATGTTGCTGATAGCTGTCCATGTAATGCAGCACAGATGCACAGAAATACCCAGGGTACCGGGTCCATAGCACTGCATCCACATCACACATCCGCACACATGACGGATGTGTAATGGGTACTGTCAATTGTTGCGGTCAAGGGATTCTGGGTATGTAGACTCTGTGCTCGGTGTTGTTTCGCAGGCAATCCTTCCTCCCGCCCTGTGGGAGGGATGTGTGCGTAGCACCCGCCTTACTCTCCGCTAATAATGCAAACCATACTCCGGAGAATGCTAAATGTAGGTGTGGAATGTGTACAGCCCTATACTAGTGTCCAGTAGGCAATTGTCATGGATGGACACCCGTATGGCCAGGATGGCACCCACAACTGCAAACCCGGGAAATGACATAGCCGCGGTAAGGCATGACACAGGAAATACACATAGGGACCACAGTTGACATTCCACATACAGAGCCGGACTCTCGTGCCAACACCGGCCAGCACAGCACTCAGTCTGCCAGCAACAGACTGAGGAGCACCCGCTACCGTACAGCGGAACAGATGTACGACCTGTGGAACACATACTAATGGCACACACACAACGTCAAGTAGGATATGTAAGCTATGGCATTCCCACCTATGAAGACAACATGGTTAAATGAATGCATAGGTAAGCAACATGTTCCGGTGGTGTTATATTGGAAATACAGTGACGGATATGTCCCATTGGGATGTCTGCGGTTTATATGAAGCAGTCGGTAACCAGCATCTTTGGATGTATGTCAATTGTTCACAGTACTAAATCAGCTGGTTATGTAGCACCATGTGGAATGGGTAGTCAAACAGACATCCGCGATTCCTGAACACACAGTATCAGTGAAATCCAATGCTCACAAGGACACAGTCCGACAAGCTCTACACTTTACATATGCACAGTGGTGTCCATTGTAGGACCCAAAAATTTGTCTAAAGACAGCTCTTCCGCCTTATTTAATCACCTAACGGAACTCATTGTAGTCACAGGTACACATATGCACCGCAAGCGTGTTTAATGTTGCTGATAGCTCTCCATGTAATGCAGCACAGATGCACAGAAATACCCAGGGTACCGGGTCCATAGAACTGCATCCACATCACACTTCCGCACACATGACGGATGTGTAATGGGTACTGGCAATTGTTGCGGTCAAGGGATTCTGGGTATGTAGACTCTGTGCTCGGTGTTGTTTCGCAGGCAATCCTTCTTCCCGCCCTGTGGGAGGGATGTGCGTAGCACCTGCCTTACTCTCCGCTAATAATGCAAACCATACTCCAGAGAATGCTAAATGTAGGTGTGGAATGTGTACAGCCCTATACTAGTGTCCAGTAGGCAATTGTCATGGATGGACACCCGTATGGCCAGGATGGCACCCACAACTGCAAACCCGGGTAAATGACATAGCCGGTAAGGCATAACACAGGAAATACACATAGGGACCACAGTCGTCATTCCACAAACAGAGCCGGACTCTCGTGCCAACACCGGCACACAGCACTCAGTCTGCCAGCAACAGACTGAGGAGCACCCGCTACCGCACAGCGGAACAGATGTGCGACCTGTGGAACACATACTAATGGCACACACACAACGTCACGTAGGATGTGTAAACTATGGCATTCCCACCTACGAAGACAACATGGTTACATGAATGCATAGGTAAGCAACATGTTCCGGTGGTGTTAGATTGGAAATATAGTGACGGATATGTCCCATTGGGATGTCTGAGGTTTATATGAAGCAGTTGGTAACCAGCATCTTTGGATGTATGTCATTTGTTCACAGTACTAACTCAGCCGGTTATGTAGCACCATGTGGAATGGGTAGTCAAACAGACATCCGCGATTGGGGAACATACACCAGCAGTGAAAAGCACTGGGCAGGTGGACACAGTCCAGCAACATCTAACTTGACATATGCACATCGGTGTCCATTGTAGGACCCAAAAATTCTGTTCAGAGAATGCCTGCTAGCTTCCTGCATTACTCATGTGATCTAATTGTCGTCACCACGTCACAGGTACACATAGGCACGCAAGCGTGTTCAATGTTGATGATAGCTGTCCATGAACTGCAGCACACATGCACAGAAATACCCAGGGTATCGGGTCCATTCAGCTGCGCCCACATCACACTGCAGCACACATGAAGGATGTGTAATGGGTACTGTCCACTGTTGCAGTCAAGGGAGTCTGGGTATGTAGAATCTGGCCTCGGTGTTGTTTCGCAGGCAATCCTTTGTCCCGCCCGTGGGAGGGACGTGTAGCACATGCATCACTCTCCGCTAATAATGCACACCATACTCCGGGAATGCAAAATGCAGGTGTGAAATGTGTACAGCCCTATACCAGTGTATAGTAGGCAATTCACATGGATGGACAAGCGTATGACTAAGATGGCACACATAAATGCAAACCCGGTGGAATTACACTGCCGTAGTAAGGCATTACACAAGTCATACACATAGGGACTACAGTTGACATTCCCCATACAAGAAACACAGACAACCAGCCGATGAAGTCCAAAGCAAAGACGAGGTACTGTAGGGACCGTCAGTGACCAACCAGAGCACACCAGGAATTAAAGCCAGTCACCATAGTCTATTGGAGCCCACTTCGTCTGCTTCATAAGCAGACTTATTCAGACTACATACAATGCAGTCCAACCTACTACATTTACAAGCATTAATTGGTTGGTACATTAGATGTGCTAGGTACTAATTACATGCCTTAAAGGCAGACAAGCGAACAAACCTTACTTGGGTTACACATCCCACACAGTGAGGACAGCAGACATTGCTTCGAAAGGTACAGTCTTCATCGGAAAATGGAAATATATGTACATATATGAAACATGAACCAACATAAAATGTTTTCCAAATGTCTGACTGTGTAAGCTACATATATATGTCCTATGATTGTGCCAATATATTAACAGAACTGCAGACACCTAGTAATATGAATGAACCATAATATGTACACATAAACCGTATGAATATGACTACTGTAAAATAGACCAACGAAATGTAAAGATTCACAATGTGCTAATGTAACATTCATTTAGAAGGTTACTTAAATAAATCAATCCAGACATCCATGTGTAAATACTAACAGAAGGCCAGCGAGGTGCTTGCCCTCACATGTACTGGGATGTCGTTCCACAGCATAGTGAGTGTCTGGGTGATGAATCCGTCCCAACAACACGTTCGATTAATGACAGTGTCAAGGTGTCCGCCCCCTGCCCCTGTGGTTCTGAGGGATCTACCTTATTTACGTGAAGCATAGTCATCAGATCTGGTTCGACCAAGCCGTGCATGCCAGGCACGGGTCACCTCTGGGCAAGTGGTATGCAACTGTATACAGCTGGAATCCTTTCAGTCGGTCAGTATAACACATATACCTGAGACCCTGCATCTGTTTGTCGAAGAACTGTTGGTGCCTTTCCAGCTGCTGCAGGTGTTGGGTCAGATACATTCTGAACGGGGCATTGTACCCAATCATAGGTCTATTGAGTGATGAGTACAAGGGGACAATGACCTCCCTGATCTAGATGTGAATCCCTTCATGATGATGTGGGCAATGTGGAAGGTCTACCCAACTATGTTAGCAACATGTGTGTCTAACGAACGGTTAACAACAACACCTGTCCCCAGATCACTGGTAACGCCCTCCGTGTTCAGTGGACTGCCACCTATATGGTAGCTGGCGGTAACCTTGTTCATCCCGAAGGGTATGCCTATGCATTTCCTGGCATTTAGCTGTAGGACATGTCTCTGGTACCACTTATCCACATCTGTGAGGCACTCCTGAAGGATATCTGTGTCAGATGTGTGTCTGACTTTGGCATCCGGTTTGCAGTACGATGCAAACATTGTCACCCATAACCCCCCTGTGTGTGCGTGTACATTGGAAACGTAGATGCTGGAAATAGTGGACCCTGGACTGAGCCCCATGGGACACCACCTGTGACTGGCTGTGAGTATGACATGGTGCCAGCAACTATGGCCATGTGTGTTCTGTGACCTAGCCCGTTTGCAACCCATATGGCGATGTATGGATTTACATTCAAGATGACGGGTTTATCAAGTATACCCGAGGGGGGTATTGTGTCGACGGCCTCTGCCGGGTTGAGGTAGGCTGTATGGACTGCTGTACCCTCAGCAATGGCCTTGGTGACTGATTCTACAAAGTGAAACACGTGTAAAGGGCATGATCTGACTATGACCAAGCTAAACTGGGTTGTATCCAAAGTATGCGGGTCCCCTATGTCCTTATCTATGTGTCCCATTATGATCCATCTCCATGGCTTTGCAGATAAGGCTTGTCAAACTAATGGTATGGTAATACCCAGGGTCAGTGGAGGCACCATCTATGTGGAGTGTGACTACAGTCGCCCTGTGCTACTACTCAGGTACGTATCCTGAGGTGAGGCTAGGATTACACAGCTGTCCAAGTGTGGGTTAAATTCCCATAGAGTTCCTGGAGTGCACAGCTGGGACACCATGTGGACCCATGGATGTTGTGTTGACTGCCTTGGGGCTGGATGTGGGTAATGCTGGACATACCAACGGCAGACGTGCGCCGTTCGAGTCCGATGCCCAAGGGACCACACACATAGCCGGCCTTAGGCATAGGCCAAGTAGGTAGCCGTCTAGGGTGTTGCTCTACCGGGCACCTTTCCAGACTCTATTTGGTGTAGGTAGACCAGGAGGGGGTAGCGGTGACGATCGGTGGCAACCTCTGCCTAGGTCACCACTTCACCCTAAGGCCACTCTTCCCGTGGGTAATACAGCAGTACCCACACCCAGACGCTGGTCATCGCTAGGGTCATTGCTAGTATGGCACATCATCTACGTAAGGAAGGAAACCATATATCCCCAGACATAATGGCACAGCATAATGCCTGTTCGCCGGCCAAAGGCAGACATACGTCACCCGCCGGTGCGGACGCATCGCGCGAGATGTCCGTTAACAATGCCGACAATGTGTCGCTTTGTGAAACAAACTCCAAAGAGACATTCAATAATAGACAACGACGGACAACCCGATGTCCTCGTGTCTGAGCTGTTCAACCTGTTACGCCATGTTAAATGTGTGTAGCACAGCGAACCGGGCCAAACAAAGCAACGGACATGTCTGTGGCTCAGTGAAAGTCATCACGCAATGTTAAACCCTTGTAATATTGCGACACAGGCCATACATACGGAGGGTTAGTAATGGAAGTAGGTTAGTTCGATCAGACCGTGTGCAATTAGTATAACGAGATCTACAACGGATACACTGGCCAATCGACACGGTTAAGACTAATTGGGGCCGTGACATGGTACCATGGACACGGACAGAACGTGCCCATGTGACTCATCTAACATTCGTACAGGGTCAGGGCGGTCCCGTACAGTGGGCGGCCAAGACCAAACCCAAAGCACCACAGCAACACCCTGACAATCAAAGGCCTGTATGCATATGGGATATAAGCAGCTGTCATCTGAACAGCCCTGTGGTGACGACATATGCATCCTGGGCCATGAGCGAGGGGGAATTAGGAATGTTCAACATGCAGTACCGCACCTTTCCCAGCAGAAGAATGGATGCCTGTGACGCGTGTGCGGGGGTGATATGTAAATGTACATAGGTACCACGGGTATGCATATTAATGACAACGAACAGCTAACGTGCACTGGTCACAGTAAGAGTCAAACGTGACTGCAGTCACGTTGGAATTATGACTATAGAACATATAGATGTGCACGTGTACGTAAAGCGTCCATGCTGCAAAGACTGTTACATATATAAAGCTGTAAGTGCTTTCTGCACACGTCCGTCAACCGGATCAGACATATGTTACCGGAATAGTCACAAGTAACGCAAAACACGTAACCACACAGACACTGTAAACATATATAAACGGACTACGGATATGCATGTGCGCGTAACCCACAATCCGGACATGCGAGTGTACGTGTGCGTGTGTGATCCAGTGGAACCAGGAAGGTTACGGATGTCTCCTCCACACGTTTACATTCATAATTGTAAAATATATGCTTAAATAGTACCTATTGATTCCATGCTTTGTTATCGTAATGCTACTATTATACACATCGATATACAATAACCTGATCAACACACTACATTCTAAGGTGCACTCTCACCAATTATCAACTATGTGTCCGGATACTGATTGTATTTACCAATATTGTAGATATATTAACACATTGTTGCCGTATTATTGTTTCCATGAAGTAAGGCATGCAACACTGATATGTATATGTCACGTTATAATCAAGACTTGGAGCACTGTCCACCTAACTATGAGCAGGTTTATTGATTATTTCGCTTTAAACCGACTCTGAAGGAAGTGAATTAGGGACGGCTATGTCATGACATCCGTCTCGACGGTGCCCCATGTTAGTAGTTGAGAGAGCTCAGTATCCTTTCACTGTGGAGTCTATCGTATTTGACAGTGTCTGTTTCTGCCGATATATGTTCCATAATGTCGTTTATGAAGATGGGCAGGACGCAAGGTTTGCTGTATTTACGCATACTGGCACGTGGATATAGATAGGCCATGTCATACAAACGATGGGTAGTTAAGCAGACATCCACGACTGGGGAACATACAGCGGCAGTCAATACCACTGGCCAGATGGGGACAGTCAAACACGTTCTACACTTTACAAATGCACATCGGTGTCCATTGTAGGACTCCAAAAATTCTGACTGTTTTGCCAGTATGCGCCAGAAACAGCCAATCCGAGTACAAACCGTGACTACGGCACAGCTAGACATATGCACCACCAGCGTGTTTAAGGTTGATGATACCTGCCCATGACATGCAGGACATATGAACAGAGGTCCCCAGACCGCCGTGTCCATACATGTGCGTCCAAATCCCAGTTCCGCACACATGAAGGATGTGTCATGCGTAGCGTGGGGGGTTGCAGCCCGGGTAGCCTGGGTATGCAAAGGGGGTCTCGGTGTTGTTTGGCTGATAATCCGCTGTCCCGCCTGGGAGGGCTGCGGGTACAGGACGTGCCTTAGTCCCCAGTAAGGATGCAAAGCACCCATAGGGTAATGCTAAAGGCATGTGTGAAATGTGTTCAGCCCTACATCAGTGTCCAGTAGGCATTTCCCAAGGATGGACAAACGTACGGACAAGATGGCACCCATAATAGCAAGCCTGGTGGAATCACACAGCCGTAGTAGGGCATGACACAGGACATAACGATGGAAACAGCAGTACATACACCCCGTAGACATCCATCCTGCCATGCGAATCCCAGCGTACACAGCAGCGAAGGTGCTATCCAGTATGTGGGGATCACCCGCCTCCACTCTGCGGAACATACCTGCGACCTGTGTAACACATATTAATGGCACACCAACAACGTCAACTAGGAAGGTCATACTATCGCTAAAATATGGCGTTCACACACATAACCGACATACTGTCATGAATAAATAGGTTCTACATGTACCGGCTGTGTTATACTGACAATACAGTTGCGGATAGTTCACAATGGTGCCTGTGAGGATTATGTAAAGCAGTTGCCAACCTGCAGGACTACAGTAACACCCTATGTGTAAATTGTGGAAGTAGGGTTACCACCAGTCCCACTTTGCGAGGGACAGTCCCTCTTTGGGCAGTTGTGTCCGGACAAATAATTGTAAAAATGGCAAATGTCCTGAGATTTCAGGACAAAATTATTTCCTATATTTTATGTAATAGTTGCATAAAACAGTTATCCTGTATCTAAAATACCTAAATGTTATAAGAAACAGAATAAGCAACTAAAATGCTACAAGAATAAGCTGTTATTTAGGCAAAAAAGTTAAGTTCTATCCTTTGTACTGACCGTGGGTTAGTGTCGGCCTGTAAAATCTGATGTTTGTACCAAAAATGTCCCACTTTGGCCATTTGAAAAGGTGGCAACCCTATGTGGAAGGACACGGGTTACGTAGCACTACATAATATGGGTAGGCGGACAGACATCCGGGAATGGGGAACATACGGCGGCAGTCAAACCCACTGGCCGAATGGACACAGTCCAACATGTCCTAAACTTTACATATGCACATCGGTGTCCATTGCAGGACCCAAAAATTACTCCTTAAGTGAGTGTGAGCAACATAGTGTGAACCGGAAGAGGTGACAGCCGTGACTACGGCACAGGTAGATATATGCACCACAGGTGTCGTTAAGGGTGATGACAGCCGTCCATGAAATGCAGGACATATGAATAGGACTCCCCAGGCTGCTGCATCCATACACGTACTTCCACATCCCATTTCCGCACACATGAAGGGTGTGCAAGGGGTACTGTCGACGGTTGCAGACATGGGATCGTGGGTATGCAAATATGGGTGTCGGTGTGGATTGGCAGATGATTCATCGTCCCGCCTGCAGCGGACGTGGCCATGGCATATGCGTTACTCCGCAAAACTAATACCGATCATCCACCGGAAATGGAGAATGCAGCTGTGAAATGTTGACAGCCCGATACTAGTGTCCAGTAGGCAGTTCCCATGGATGGACAAACGTACAGCCAAGATGGCACCCATAGCTGCAAACCTGGGGAATCCCACAGCTGTTGCAAGGCATAACCCAGGGAATACAGATACGTGTACAGTACACACTCCCCATTCAAAGAAAGACCGCTGGGCAGATACCGGCGTACACAACACTCCATGTGCCAGCACATCTATGGGGATCACACGCTTCCATACAGTGGAACAGATGGGTCACCTGTGTAAAGATACCAATGGCACAATCTCCACGTCTGCTGGGAATGACATAGGATGGTCAAACTATGGCGTTGACACCAAAGAAAGACATCCTTCAGTGAATTTATAGGATTGATGTCAATACACCATGGCAAACACCCAATGAACAGGGAAGACTTGCTGGCACCCTATGGCCACAAACCATGTCACACATAGGTAGATGGAACAGTCAACATAAACATTTCGTCAACGACAGGTCGCATATGGTATCCAAAGGTACTTCATAGACATGTATGCTTATCACCCGTTGGCCCCGTGAGACTTACACATAACATGGAAGTATCCAGGCTTTAAATGTCCACCCTTACACTTCCATGTGTCACTTTCCATGCGAGCAATGGAGATGTAGCCACAGCATAGAAAGCAGAGACGCATGCTAACGAAACACACACATGTCAACATCACAGAAAGCATACTATGAACACACGTATTACATGATATTGTACTATGAAACACAAACAAACCGGAAACCTGCAGCAAGAATAGTCCCCGTAGTTCGACACAACACAAGTCTTCGTAACATTTGAACAGTTCATTAAAACATGCAACGTTTTCGTTGTTTCCACAACGTGTGCAGGAAATATGCTATGTCTAAGAATGTTCACAAACAACAATGTGAGTCTTAACATGATTTTAAATATCACACTGTTGATTGTGAACACTTTAACAATTTGCTTATTCAGTTGTATGGTCGAAAGCAACGGAAACACACACACACACGGAAGGGACGGGAGATGAACCTACGCCTATTTACATGAACTCAGTACAGTATGAATCATTTACACAACGCGCTACCGAGTTAACTGACGTGAGCGCTGTCAGAGGCATACATGTAGGCTGCTGACGCCACCCGCAAGACAATATTTGGAAATAGCCAAGGCATGTGTTGCGGAGCATCTAAAAGCATAATCAGTCGCAGAGGCAGCTGGAAACACACACACACACACACGGAAGGGACGGGGGACGAACCTACGACTATCTACATGAACACACTACTGTATGAAGCATTTACAGAACGCTACCGAGTTTGCTGAACAGAGCGCTGTCACAGGCATACTTGTAGGCTGCTGACGTCACCCGCAAGACAATAGTTGGCAATAGCCAAGGCATGTGTTGCGGAGCGTCTAAAAGCATAATCAGTCGCAGAGGCAGCTGGAAACACACACACACACACACACGGAAGGGACGGGGGACAAACCTACGACTATCTACATGAACACACTACTGTATGAAGCATTTACAGAACGCGCTACCGAGTTTGCTGAACAGGGCGCTGTCACAGGCATACTTGTAGGCTGCTGACGTCACCCGCAAGACAATAGTTGGCAATAGCCAAGGCATGTGTTGCGGAGCGTCTAAAAGCATAATCAGTCGCAGAGGCAGCTGGAAACACACACACGGAAGGGACGGGGACGAACCTACGACTATCTACATGAACACACTACTGTATGAAGCATTTACAGAACGCGCTACCGAGTTTGCTGAACAGAGCGCTGTCACAGGCATACTTGTAGGCTGCTGACGTCACCCGAAGACAATAGTTGGCAATAGCCAAGGCATGTGTTGCGGGCCTAAAAGCATAATCAGTCGCAGAGGCAGCTGGAAACACACACACACACACACGGAAGGGACGGGGGACGAACCTACGACTATCTACATGAACACACTACTGTATGAAGCATTTACAGAACGCGCTACCGAGTTTGCTGAACAGGGCGCTGTCACAGGCATACTTGTAGGCTGCTGACGTCACCCGCAAGACAATAGTTGGCAATAGCCAAGGCATGTGTTGCGGAGCGTCTAAAAGCATAATCAGTCGCAGAGGCAGCTGGAAACACACACACACACACACACGGAAGGGACGGGGGACGAACCTACGCCTATCTACATGAACACACCACTGTATGGAGCATTTACAGAACGCGCTACCGAGTTTGCTAAACAGAGCGCTGTCACAGGCATACTTGTAGGCTGCTGACGCCAGCAAGAGACAATAGTTGGCAATAGCCAAGGCATGTGTTGCGGAGCGTCTAAAAGCATAATCAGTCGCAGACGCAGCTGGAAACACACACACACACAGACACACACACACACGGAAGGGACGGGGAACGAACCTACGACTATCTACATGAACACACTACTGTATGAAGCATTTACAGAACGCGCTACCGAGTTTGCTGAACAGAGCGCTGTCACAGGCATACTTGTAGGCTGCTGACGTCACCCGCAGGACAATAGTTGGCAATAGCCAAGACATGTGTTGCGGAGCGTCTAAAAGCATAATCAGTCGCAGAGGCAGCTGGAAACACACACACACACACACACACACACACACACACACACACACACACGGAAGGGACGGGGAACGAACCTACGACTATCTACATGAACACACTACTGTATGAAGCATTTACAGAACGCGCTACCGAGTTTGCTGAACAGAGCGCTGTCACAGGCATACTTGTAGGCTGCTGACGTCACCCGCAGGACAATAGTTGGCAATAGCCAAGACATGTGTTGCGGAGCGTCTAAAAGCATAATCAGTCGCAGAGGCAGCTGGAAACACACACACACACACACACACACACACACACACACACACACACACGGAAGGGACGGGGGACGAACCTACGCCTATCTACATGAACACACTACAGTATGAAGCATTTACAGAACGCGCTACCGAGTTTACTGAGCAGAGCACTGTCAGGAGGCATACCCCTACGTGAGTGGTATCATTTGCAAAGGCAATGCGGCCGATCGGGTGTTCGGACAGAGTGCGCAGTCACGCAGTCTGTTACCAAGGCAAGGTCGCCGTACACTAACACGTTAGTGCTGCAGTCGAGAATAACAAGTAACTACTGATCAGTACATCACTGCATACTGGGCATGCTCAGACACTTAGACTCGGCACAGGGCAGACATGCATACACATGTTGCGACGGCATGGGTGGCGTAATGTGGACCGTCGTGTGTCCAGCCACACAACAGAAACCTGGCCATGCCACAGACGTGGCCGTTGCGTAGGGGATACAGGCATGCACCCGGGGTATAACTGCAGACGGCCGCGGTGTGCACTGTGCTGTGTGTCTATCTACACAGCTGCCTACTGGGCATGCTCAGACACTTAGAGTCGGCACAGATCAGACATGCATACACATGGTGCGACGGCATGGGTGGCGGAATGCGGACCATCCTGTGTGTCCGGACACACAACAGTAACCCGGTCATGCCACAGACGTTGTTGTTGCTGCGGGGAATATGTATGTGCAATTAACCATGTGTAGGACTGGACTACAGTTTGTTGCATGCTACAGACAACCCTCCCAAACACAGGATACCTTCACAGATGTCCTGAGGACACTGGTGAGTGGGCATGCTCTCACAACAGCACCGTATTGGGTGACATGAACCACCCATACATAGCCTGGGAACATTACCCATGGCACAACACAGTACGCCAGCAGTCCCAGGTGTTCACACACCTGGCCACTGTTAAACAGCCATGCACCATACATACCAGGGGGGGGGATGTCTGACAGTTCTGCCCATCACGCATGGTGAGGATATGCCCCACACAGGATGTACAGCCCTCAATGGTGATGCAAGACCATATAGTGGATCCACTGGTCATCCACTCACTGTAACCAACACCAGCATGGGGGACCACAGTGATGACCTCTCCACAGAAAACCACACACATCATATGACCGGTGTGGTACCCCACAAGTCCTCCATGCCAATGTTGAACAGAGGCCAGACCGGCAAACGCATAACGAATGCCTTCCCCGACCACCCACATGCATGTCTGCAACAGGCAAACATGATGACATCAGGACCTTGTCCACCACAGGTAGGCACATGGTGTGGTGGACCGCAGCCACTGACTACCTGTACATCAACAATTGGAGCTACTACATGGCAGGGCAATGACAGTACCAGGGAAACCATCACCCATTCATACCGGCGTCACCATATGGCCCCACATACCAACATCCAGGTCCACTCGTGGGAGTGGTACTGCAGAGGGCACATGAGACAACCACAGGGCCTTCCCTAACTGTGGTAAGGACATGGTTGGGGGCACACAGACTTGCCTGGAAATGGTCCAGAATGGTTCAACAGTCACTGCACCCACAGACATTGTCTGCATACCACAGGACATGTTCCATGCATACATCCCCCCCCCAACAGGGAACATATCCATCCCACCAGAGTGTATCTCCCAAACATGTCATATGGCCTGGAGTGATCCCATATCTCTATGGCGTTTGACACGTCAGCAATGGGCACCGATGGTTTCCCTGGCTGTGTGCTACCCATCCTCTTTGAGGCCCTCGGCCCACACATGCGGCCACTGTGTCATGTTAGCCTTACTATGGGCTATGTCCCCAATGGATGCCATATGGCATCTGTGGTCCCACTATGCCAGGGTAGTGCTCCTATGGACTGTCAACAGCCACACCCTATACGCTTGACAAGTGTTGTCTGCAAAGCTGTGTGGAGGTCCATACAGGTGGTCATGGTTACAGATAGCGGTGTACAGCCAATACCGGAACATACCCACAACTACATAGTCAAGGGCGGATCCTGCCTCCCGAACCTGCTCGTACAGTCTGGAGTGTTCACCAAGGCCATTGATGGGGATACGTGGGTTTGCACACAGTACCATGACCTGGTGGGAGCGTTCAGAGCACACTACACATGGGACCCATGTAAAGGCTCGCCAGCATACATGTGGGGACATATGTCACCCGATGCTTCTCACACAGGTTGGAGGTCACACCACACAGGGTTGGTGCTCAAGGTGCCTTGTCACACTCATATCTGGACCCAGTGGAGGCCCACAGGGCTCACTCCTGTGCCCCCTGCCATATGGCATCCGACCTCCCAATGTGCATGCAATCATAGGGGGATTGTAGCAGACAAGGTATGCAGATGACTACACACCGGCCAACATACCCAACACCCCATGTTACACGAACATCCACCTAGGGCGTCATAGACAAGGATGACTGGTGCCAGAGCCATGGCCTGCTACCAAATGCCAGAGAAGGTGCAGCCCTACCCAGTGTGAAGAACATGTTCGTCCCAATGTCACATGTAGGTGGTACGCCATTAAAGATGGTGGACATGTTCAGGGAAATGGCTACCACACCTGTCGGCAACCTCTGTCAACACACACAATGGCAATGTGGGTGTGAAGACATTCCATTGTGGCCTCCTGGTCTGGATGGAATGGCAACCACATCAGGGGTGTTCATTGTACCCCTGTACACATCACACACCAGTGCAATGACTGCGTACAATGGCACATGTGGCCTGTAGATAACCTGACGCCTGCAGCACTCGGAAGGACCGCAAACGTTCCACAAGACGGGGATGACGGTGCTAGGACATGTGTCACAAGGTGCACGGCCAAGGGGACACCGGCTGTGGATCTTCACAGCACAGCTGGTCCGTGGTGATCTGTGCCTGACATACACGGCCATGTCTGACCTGGGTGACATGGGCACATTCCACCTCCCAGGCCCCATGCAAACACGGGCACAGAAGCGACTGTCAGACACCTCAACTCAAAGATGAGTGGGACGTGCTGGGGGAACAGGGTAATGGCCAGACACCCCCTACAACACGGGGAGGAGTGCCAGGCCATGTGAAGGAAAGGCCCTGACTGCCCTTGTCCAGGACTGCTAATGACGTGTGGATGTGTGACTATAGTTATGCGCCAGTCAACCTCTGTGTGTCACTGCTAGACCAGGGACTGGGGACTGATGGATATGGCATCCCCATCCTGAGGGGTGTTAGATGCCACACACAGTCATGCTAGGTCCACACATGTCGTAGGGCACATATCCTGTCACGTTCATGTGTGCCTATGTACCTATGTAGGGGTCCATGCCGGATGTGGGTAACTGTGCTATGCTGATTTTGCCAGACATGCCTGTGGGTACCCCACGACTAGTCGTGGGGAACTAATTACAGTGCTCCCAGTAGGCACGTGCAAGTACACCATCAGTATCATACGGGTTAACTGCACCGACAAGGTGCTACACATGTAACCACCACACATACTGTGTACACATATCAATGAATGCTGCACCTGTCCTGCATGGTATGTCTGCTGCATGATGTCCGTGCACAACACACATCACATACACACCTGTCACCAGCCATACACACACACCACATCATACACAGCACGTACTATGCGGACACAGGTATCACATACACCTCTCACTATCGTGTCCACCCTGTGCATCATAATATGTTAGCTTAACCGTGCATTGATGGTGTGGCTCACGGTTATGCGGCAGAGACTTAATCATATGCACAGGGTGATATGTGTGCCACAGGCATGGGCTGTACCAATGGATGACATCATGTGTGTGTGTAAGGGCCAGTGCATTGAGTGGGCATGACTATGTAGATTGCATGTGGGTGTGGTGGAGCCCTACAGTTGTGTCTGCTGTGTGTGGGTGTGTGTGTACACAGTTCATTCATCTGTGATGCCTACACGGGGTATGCTTGGCAGCCCCTGACTGTACAGTGGAGGTGTTACGGCTCACTGTGTGTGCCGGGCGAAGTGACCCGCCTGCCTGGGGTCGCACGGGCACGACCGGGTGGAGGTACAGATTGTCCACTCTCCGATGTCACATGTCCGCTGGAAACGTGCCCACGACGGGGCCGTCCAGGGCCACGTCCACGTGGCCTGCTCTGTCCTGGTGTGGATGGTGTAGTAGCAGCTGCAGTGCTACTGCTACCATCACTGTCTGTGTGGGCATGGGAGGTGGCACGCACATGCTGACCTGCAGCAGGTGGTGTTGCTGGCACACGCCCACGTGCCCTATGCCTCACCCCTACCTGGTGTTCCTGCACGGACAAGGATGGCCAAGCCTCGGTCGATGAGACCAGCCATGTCGCCCAATCTCCTATCCAGAACATCGGCAAGATGCTGTTGTGCATTCGCCAATGCCTGGATGCTGTCATTTAGGGTACGGATTGCGGACCTCTGCAGCCTCTGCCCTTCCTGGTTCTGCCGTTCGGCACGTGCCTGCGCCGCCATTACAGTCTGGAACATGCGTCTGGTTATACCAGCTGCTGCACCCTGTACGGCAGGTGTATGTCTAGCGGTGCTCCCCTACGGGCAGCACCTGCCACATGCCTGCGTGGCACTGCACCAGTCCTAACACTGGCAACATCGTGTGTACCCACACCTTCTGCAGCCACCACACATTCCTGCTCGGGGACAACAGACGCTGACTGACCATCATCTATGGGCAACGGTGTTGGGGTATGTGTCGGCATCTGAACCGTGTGCAGGGATGAAAGGGACGTATGTGTAATGTTCTCCAGTGGCACAGACTCTGCCTGTGACGACCCTGCCTGTGCCTCATGCACATGCTCATCACCACTAGTATCTGTGGGGACACTAGCATCAGATTGTCCGCAGGAGGGGAACACCTACAGCACCTGTCAATACAAAGACATACCATCGGTTACAATACAGACACACACACACACACACACACACACACACACACACACACACACACACACACACACACACACACACACACACACACACACACACACACACACACACACACACACACACACACACACACACACACACACACACAGCATGCATGTGATTATGCAGGTGGCATGCAGCATTCACACAACACAGACCAGTGAATGCAGACCAGACATTCATAGTGGCAGTATGTACACTGCCCTGGTGGGGACAGTACAACAGGCAGGTGTCATTTAGTAGGCATGCAGTACACACATTCATGGTAGTTTGCATGCATCAGCGTGATACACCGTGTGGCCGCGGGCAAGTTGAGAGTACACATGGCTGGCAACACTATGTAATGTACACCGCAAACATGTGCGGTATCATGTGGACATGTGAAGATGGTGTCCCACCGCATGCACCACATCACGATGGCTGTCATGGTGCAGTGTTATGTGTACAGTGTACAGATACAATGTATGTGTAACAGTGATGTCTGTGCAGGTACGTTTGCTGTGAGCTGTGTGCATAGCTGTACGGTGTGTGGTGCGGGCTCTGTGCCACTGCACAGTAGCAGGACACAGCTATGTGTCTGTGCGATGCGTGACCTGGACGCATTACATTGCCATGTCTGTAAGTCAGTTCATCTGCTCAGCAGCACATATATGGTGGACATTGGAGGCACCTGTAGTAGCTGTGGAGAGGAATTTCATGTCACTGGTGTACTACATCAGATGTCCAGGGGGTCCACTACATTGATGAACCCACTATATGTGTACAGGGTGCAATGGTGAGTACCCACTGTGGATGTGCTGTGTGGCAACATGCCTGTAGGTATCAACCATGGCCTTGTCTGTCTGACTCATTGACAATTGTGTGTGGTAGACATTGTGCACACGGCCCTGTGGTGGCCCATGTGACATACACCCATACTAGTGTGACGTGTCACATTCTCACGGATATGCTGACAGTGTGTATGTCTGCTATGTTGTGCATAGGTCATATCATGGTGTGACAATGCTGCAGCCAGACATCCACGTGCATGGGACATGGCATGCGCCATGTCACAACGGTGCACCGATGCAGGGGCATGGGTCACATTGGTAACACCTGTGCTCTGGCCAGATCACAGCTCACTCTGTGGTACTGTGTCCATACTGCACTGGCATACCAATGCATACTACACATGCAGCCATTGTGTAACACCTACACCATTGTATGCATAGCTGAATGCACGTAACACACCAATTGGTTGTGTGGTGTCATACCACTCACGGTAACGGGTGTATCTACTGTACATGGGTGGTGTGTATGTCGGGTGGTGCGAGCTGTATACCGTGACGGGGGCACACACAGGTGAGCATGTCATGCCTAGACACATGGGGAATATCAATACAGCAGAACATGCGTTTGACTGGCAACAGACTTACCTGCAACAGACCCTTGTCCTTGCGACACGCCAGACGTACCTGTAAAGGCATTACACAAAGGTATACACATTAGCCATTACTATCTCCACGGTCAGCACTGTGCATGACACATCATGCATGTGTGTGGTTGCATGTGCTATGCACATGTCTGCTAACACAACATAGCATACAATGGTTTGCATCTTGTGTGGCCATATACCTGGCATGTATTGCTATATCATGTGTTGTACTATGACACCCACACCCACGTCGCCTATCATACAAACATGCAACACTGACTTACCATGCAGCTCCAGGCTCATAGCTCGGGAGACACCCACCTCCACGATGGACGCAGGTGGTTCTGCGTGTTGTTCTGTGGGTGTCCCCAGACTGGCCAGGAGCTCCTCCGTAGCTGTGAGTGGGGGCTGTGTTGGTGGCCCACCACCTGTCCCACGTTGTTGCCTGGCGATTGCAGTGGCACACTGTCTTGCATGCCGGATCAGGTCTGTGCAGTGCCTGCGGATTTGTTGGTAGCTGCGGTTGGTTCCGCCCACGCTGTTCACCCTCCTGCACAACTCCTCCCACATCTCCTGCCGTTCTTGTGCCTGCTGTGGCACATGGCTAAACAGGGCGTTGTAGTTACTCTGGAGGTATGGTATGATGACCTCCTCCTCCTGTCGGCTAAATGGTGGAAGCCGGAACGTGGCATTATCTGGAAGACATAATGATGGTGGCAGGTCACATTCACACTGCTGTGCTGGCATACTGTTGGAAATACATTGCTATGACATGTACGACATCTGCACAGTGATCTGTGAAGGGCATCGTGGCGGTGACACAGCCAATGTTGTGGCTTCACACCATTGAGCACTGGGTGTCACATCATATCTGTGTGCCACCCCATCACACTGTGCACGCACCATGTAGATGTTAGCCTGCCATGGACATGTGTACCTGGCTGCACCTATGTCCATATCAGTTGGCATATGTCCCCATGTGACGTCTGTGCTACTGTTCACCTGTACGCTGTGTATATGTCAGTACACATCACGTCTGTGTCCATTGTGAACGTCAGCAGCGGCACTGTACACATACACATGGACACCTGCACATGCATGTGTTGTGCCATGTACTTCCACACAGCACTGTACCGGTGCTGGACAACTTGGCCCAGCTCACCTGTGTTACATGTGATAGACATGGAGCAATGTGTAACCATGACACATTAGCAGGAAAGGCCATGCATAGCATGTACACGCACACATTGTGCAGAGCATCACACAGCACCTGTAACATGACAGGGTGCATCACCACCACATTACTACTGTGTATGGTTGATAGTGAGAGTGCCTTTTGTCCATTGCACCATGTGGGACTGTGATAGCTCATGCAGCCTTGCTGGTCATCTCTGCATGATATGGCAGGGTATGCCACATACATGGCAATGGGTGTGACCCACCCAGGGGCTGACGGTATTGGCAGGGTGGCTGTCCATTGCTTTTGTCATAGCTGTGTGAATATGGACATTCAACATGTTTATCACCATGGTGTGGACACTGTCCTCCAGCGAGGTATGCTGTACGCTGCTTGTTGAGGGTGTGTGTGGTGCATGCAGGTATCACACATCCATGCATACACTGTAGCCCTGGCAGGTGCTATGTGCTGGGATGTTGATCGACACAGTGCTGTATGTGTACACACACCGCTATCCCATGCACATGGATATCTGCCTGAACTGATGTGGGTAACACATATGTGTACATACATTGCCGCTGCCACCCACATGTCTGCTGCTGCACTACACACCGCCATCCCTCCCTGTGTGAATGTGGTGTTGGCCTCAGCAGAGGTATCCATGTATGGGGACATGGATGTTCACATAGCAGGCCCACTGATGGTATCGTCGATCTGACCATACACATATGATGCACCCCTCACACATACAACCCATTCATATTGTTGTTCACAATGGTGACATGGCTATATTGCTATGCCGGAGCCATTCACAGACATACATACACAGAGGCATGCACGCCCATCTGTGTCATTGGCCGGACTATTGGTGTGGTTTGGCACCTAACGTGTTTGACTGCAGGTGGCGCAGACCTACTGTGCACATGTCTACATGGTAGGCCTGTTCTACGGTAGGCATCTGTGATGTGCTGTGCACATCTCATACCTGCACATTTGCTTGTTGTCCATCGGTCCACAGGCCAGTGGTGGGACATACAGGGATGTTGCTGAACATATGTACATGCGACCCTGTACAACTGTAACGCTAGCCTCTCAGATGCTCATGTGTCGTGGACGTGAACACCGTACACACACATGTGGTTGTAGTCCGCCATCCATACCCATCTCCACCTGTGGGTTGCTATCATCCCACACACTCCTTGTACTGTATGTTCAGGCTATGCAGCTATGTGGGGCTTGTGTGCATACAATACGATACTATGTGCCTTTGCACCCATCACAGACATTGTCACACAGGTACACCGGCAGCCATACACATCGCAGATTGTTGTCAGCATGTCACATGTGGTACACACCTAACACATCTCCTGCGGGACATGGTAATCTGTATGGGCATGTCCAGTAGTGACATACCACAGCTACCCCTACATGACGGCTATGCAGGACATGTCTGTGTACATCTACTGTGACATATACACAAGCAATGCCCCCTACCTACATCACATGGTACTACCTGTGGAGTATGTGTGTCTGCATCCATGCTATGGCCATAGATGACAATTGTACATCTATATGTGCAACATACCTCAGTGGGGTTGTCATGAGCACATGTTCCATGTGTCAATGCATTGTTTGTGTCTGTTGGGCAGTCATTGTTGTGCATGGTTTACATGGCTGACATAGTGTACTGTGTCTGATTCCAGGTACTTCATTGGGCTACCAGCATTGTACATTTCTACAGCACATTCCAGCCATCATGTAGCCAGCTTAGATGACAGTGGGAGGTGTTCCGCCATGTGCACATATGTCACACGGTACAAGGGTGACTGACACACATTGTCGGACTGGGTTCTGACTGCTGTGGATGTGTGTACCGGTGTTGACAACCATGACTGCACCAGATGGTGTCTTCTGGATGTGTGACATTCACAACAAACACCCACATTCACATAGCAGCACATCGTCCACGACAATTGACATTCCTGCCTGAACACTGTGTACGGTATGTTTGTATGACCACTGCATATATCACTGGTGGCCACCAGCATGGCTGCCTACAACAGCAGTGTGTATCCTGTGCAAACATGGGTTACACCAGTCACACCACACCTGTGCCAGCTGGCCCTGTAGTGGGTGACAGTGCAGTTCCATTCATCATGTAACAGTATACATCGTGCACCAGTATGTTGCAGACATGTGAACGGCTGTGCTACTCAACATATGCACACGTGACACATCACCTGGTACACCGTGTCTGCCTTGCCACCTGCTATTGTGACCACCCTGTGATGACATTGTACGGCCCACATGGACGTGGACATGTGATGGCTCAATGGTGAATTAACCGTCCAGGTGTGTGTCTAGCCAGGTGTCCAGTAGCCACTGGTCTGCATGCAGGGATAGTCTACATTGGCCTACTCTGTCACTGGGACTGTTGACTATGGTCATACTGTTGTTATGCAGGCATGTGCTGTTTGTCCAGTCTGATAGTCGTGTTGAACCACACTACCGTGGCACACATGACATGTGGACATCTGGCTAAGGTGTGCAGCCCACATGTACATCTTCTCATGCTATGCTGCCTGTGCAGCGGTGTCACATGTCTGTCTCTGGCAGGGCTGTCACAGGTAGGCACAGCATGCAGTGATGTGTGACAATGCTTACACCCTCCACTGTGCTGTACACTAGCACTGCACACACAGTACAGCACACATGTCATTTATCTACGGTGCCTGGGACCTGCCTCCATGCCCTACACGGCACACCTGCCAGTCCAGATTGTACACAGATCATACCTCCCAGTCACATACCTGGACTGCAACACACACACGTGGGTGGTTCCCACACCACACCGTGATTTACACACATACTGTGTTTTCCCATGACACATTGCATCATAGGTAGTCCATGTTCAGATACCCATGTTTGTGGCCACTACACACATTGTGACACGTGACAGTGCAGACACTGTACACCACAGGTTACATGCCAGTCGGGCTGGCATGCTGTA
Source organism: Protopterus annectens (assembly GCF_019279795.1). Lineage (NCBI taxonomy): Eukaryota > Metazoa > Chordata > Ceratodontiformes > Protopteridae > Protopterus > Protopterus annectens. Next base: position 562,802,578 of record NC_056739.1, on the reverse strand, counting down.
CATTGCACCTGGGACAGTTGCTACTGCTATGTATTGCCAGCAACACGACCTTCCCTAGTATGGACTCCCACATACCCACACATGCTTGGCCATGCAGTACGCATAGCTGGGTGACACATTACACGACACATACCATACCTACACTACCCTCAGCATGCACCAAACCTCCGTGTGTCTGTATGCTAGGCCTACACACCTCCCCCCTCTGTTTGCTGAACATCCATGCTTACCATCCCTGCTAGCCACACCCTAAGCACACAACCATAGCAGCATGCATGGTACATACACACTACAGCCGGTATTACTGACATCCACTGACAGAGGTAGTTGAGGGCATGGCACCCCATCCGATGGACAGTCTATGTGCCTATGCCAACAGTGATCACAGTGCACTTCTGCTACATTTACACACTGGTAGGGACCATGCTATTCCACACTGAGACATGGTGGTGCTGGCATTTTCACAGACGCCACAGTGGTATTCCTGTTCCATGCACACGTGCTGTATGGGCACATGTGCAGGCTGTTGCACGGTAGTATTGGTCACCTGTGTGTTGTGTGTCACTTGACAGTCATGGTGTGTCCTGCTGGTGCATGACATACTCCACAGCTAGCTACCTACACATGACTGCCAGACATTGCAGTGTGGGCCCTCACGCAGTGTGGTGGTATGTCTCTGCTGTTTGACTACATCCACATTCAATGCAGCATACCACGGTCATGCAGGCATTGACGACACAGATGTTGCTGGCATCCTGCCTGCCAATGGGGTACCTACCAACAATACACACTCTCACTCACTACAGGGTTCCTATCCTTGGCTGGACATTCTCTTAACCCTGTGGACACATACATAGTACTGGCATGCACATGTTATGTCTGGGAACACAGTCCCAATGTCACCTCCAACCGCCGTAGTTGTTGTATCCCGCCAACCTGGCTGTTACATGTCTCTGCAGCAGCACACGTCAGTGACTGCTAGCCCATTCATGTACGTTGTGCACCCTGACCACCACACTACCACATCTATCACACTACACATGGATGGTACTGCATTGCACGTATGGGGCTGCATCTCTACACCCATGACTGGGCCATTCAGTATGGCACTGGGCCACATCCTGACATACATGCTTCACACACTCATTGACTACCTGCATGCCTTTCCTGGCACCCTTGTTGGGCTTCTGTGCGCCACAGCACACCACATCCCATGCTGGCCACCTGTCATATTATTGCATGGGTGGTTGGGGTGGTACAGAGGGTATCACATCAGACATGATCCGCTCTTTGCCCTTCAGCACCATTCCACTTTATGCTATTGACAGTGTACACATCCAGCATCACATCGCCTATGTATCGGCATGTTACGCCATGTGCCTTCTGTACAGTTCACACAGTGGTGCAGGCATACCATGCTGACTACAACATTTCAGGGACGTGTGGCATTGCACGTTCCTCAGACATGTGGCCCCTCATGCTCAGTATTTGCATACGTACACTACCTGCTGTCACACAGTACTGTACATGCCTACATATACCACTTCTACATACCTGGCAGCATTCTAGCTCATCCTACTCATGTTGCTGACACCCATACAGGTGTCAGTGTGGCAGATATATCATGTAGATATCATTGCATCAGTTACATCACACATAGTGCATACACATCACCTTTGCATACTGACAGTCATGCGGTGTGTATCACATGGATACTGTCCCTATACAGGCATATCACGTTGTACATGGTTGATGTACACACACATGGCCCACATGGTGCTGTGGTTGCCATATTACACCATAGCGTGGGTACACATGTGCAGGAATACACATTTCTGGACCGTATGTCTAGCTGATACCTTGGGTGCCCTTGTACCTGTGCCATACACACATGTACAGGCCGTGTTACAATGACACATGTGTGGTGTACCTTACACAATGGATACAACGTTACATGTCTCAGTATAGTCATGCTGTGCTCTCTACCCAGCTCAGACAGTTGACATATGCAAATGACAGTCATGTAACACATCTGTGCTCACCTGCATGCCACTAACACAGGGGTGTAATGTACTCTGCCATGGGCCATGTTCTCCACAGTACTGATGCATGTAGTACTCCTACATGGCGGTTGCTGTGGGCAGGGGGGGAGGAGCAGTCCTGCATGTGTGCACACATGCCACATTGCTCAGCCCGGGCGTCTGTGTGACATCCACAGACTGGACACACACCATGCTGTGGGACATAGGTCCTGTGCACATCCCACAGGGGCACACTGTGTCACTAGTCATGTGATAGCTGCCTTGCTGGTAGGGTGACACACACCCATGGTACCACCACAGCGGACGTATTGTATAGACATGACAGTTGACATCCAGTTCTGCCGTTCAGTGGACACTACCATGGGGGGGGTGTCAGTACTGTGTACATTGCACATGTGTTTACACACGGCCCTGCTGGACATCATTGTGGCACACATTGCACCTGCTATGGAACGTTTGGACATGGTCAGTTGCTGTTACCTCCATTTCGGGTACCTATTCTGCTACTACATTGTCCCATATGTGCAGGCCATACATATCTTGTGTATGTATATAACATTAGCCCATCGCTCCATCATGCATGCTATGCCTGTGATACTGTCTATGATTTGTGAACATATCCATCATGCCAGCTTTGCATTACACATAATTGACATAGTCGCCCCTACTGCGTGGGATAGGTGCACGTCGCGCATTCCGTATGACATCGACGGTATATGCCCATGCACATGTGTGCTGTGACACCATACATAAATGTCCTATCCTGCTGTGGCACTTCAGTGTTGGATATCCACTGCCAGCATCGGCGTGGGTGGTGGCATTGTTCTGTGTTTGCAAACCCTATGGCAGACCTGGGGTAGGGTTACCACCTGTGCCACTTTGCAAGGGACAGTCCCTCCTTGGGCAGTTGTGTCCTGACAAATTTATCACAAATGGCAAATGTCCTGAGATTGTGGGACATCACTATATCCCATTCTTATGTAAGAGTTGCATAACATACTTATTTATGTATGTACATTCCTAACTGTTACAAAACACACAATAAGCAACTGAACTGCTACAAGACTACACTTTTCTTTATGCAAAAGAGTAGAGTTCTAACCTTTGTACTGACCATGGGTATGTGTCCACCTGTAACATCTGAAGTGTGTCCCGGAGATTTCCGACTTTGGCCTATAGAAAAGGTGGCAAGCCGTACCCGCCGTCATCGCGGCTGTGTACATGTTGTCCCACTGCTGTGCACACGTTGTCCACAGTTGTTGGTATGCTGCGCTTTTAGCATTACATATCCACCCTTCGCCTCTCTCTCCCTGGTGGGCAGGTACCTTTACCTAGACAGCCCGTTCACATACTGTACAGATCCGTCATACGTCGTGCATTACACACCAGTACATGTCGTGGGTTCGACATACCTTTCCGCCTTTTGTTTTGAGTTCGTCTCTATTCCCCTGCTTCTCTTTCTACTTTCTATGCGTGCGGTATCAACATACGGTTTGAATATCCAGGGAGTCTTCCTTATATCCCTCGCCGCCTGACGCATGTGGGCTAATCAGGCCAATAGCTGTTCCTCGGTGTGTACTTATGCGCATATCAGCGGTGATCCCCTTCCTTTCGTTTCATTCTGGCGTCGGCACTAGGCCATGGTTCTTTCCTCGTGTGGCGTTGGTTATTTGCAATACCTTCGTGAGGATGGTATGTATTGTATCATGTTTGTGTGACTGCATCCGCTATGTGTGTTGTCGGGTACATTTCGCTGTGGTGTTAGCCGTGGATTGTGTGTGTTGGGTATGGTATTGTGTTCGACATGTGGGTCCCCGTGTCCTGGCGGTGTCTGTCGATGGCGTTGTGCATTCAAATGTGTTACATGGCTGTTATTTTCCTGTACATAGCGAATGCATGGATGCATGAGCCGCTGCTAGTGTTTCCCAGGAGCTTGTTGTGGGTATGCCGCTGTCATTCACTGCCTGTATGTGTTTGCTACGGTTTTAGCTGTTATCCCTTTGATATGTGCAATGGGGTATATCTGCGGATGTGGGTGACGGTACGGGTGTGAGTCTTGCATGTATACATACCAGATATGCTTGTGTGTGTGCTCCATCCGTGCTTGGGGAGCTGCGGGTTACCTGTGTGTTGTTACGGGAATGTTTGTTTTGTTGATGTCGTCTGCTGTCGGTATCGCCTGCATGTGTGCTTCCTGCACGTATTCCTCCTTCACATCGGTTATATATCTGCGGATGTTCGTCCGTGCCTACCATCCATTGGCATTTTGTCGCTGATAGTTACGGTGATTGTGGTCCTATACTTGGGGCGGACTGTATGCTACCGGTAGCCTCCTATTCGTGTGCCGCTTGCTTACGCCACGGTCGTGGAACACACCGCGGTATTTACCGGACCGTGACTGTTCACGATCGGTGCCGGGATGGCACATTCGTATTTTCGCCGTACATGCCTGATGCTGTGTAACGCGTTGCCGACGGACAGTGTGGAGTGTACGTTATGGCCGCCATACCCACGGTCGTGGTTTGTACATGCGTCCTTTGCATCTCCTGTTTGCTATGGCCCTGTGGTACACTTTGGGACATTTGCGCTTTGCATCATTTTACGTCGCCACGTGCATAGCCACTGAGGAGATGTCAGTACTACTTTGTGGGTACTGCTGTACATACGCCTATGGTTCCTGTACTGTATGCCTCGCCTGTTATTACACTCCGGCTGTGACATGTCACCTTCATACACAGTTTACACTGGCACACACATTACACACACACAGCGGAACACACGACAACCTCACCTCACACATACACATATTGCCGCCATGGCTGTCAACCTTCTATTTCCGGAGTGGGGAACACACACAGTAGTAATGTGGAACACATGGGCATAATGTGGAACACATAGTAATGGCATAGTGTCAACTTCAGCTAAGTAGGTCATAGGTTGATTATGATATGCTGATTTACTTACAGTGAAGAACCTTTACTAACTTACTATGAGTACATTCTATTTACCAGGATGTCATTTATATACATTCCTAACAATGGCTGTTTGAGAGACATTTTCAATGTGGAACTTGGAGGAACTGCGAGGAACATGCACTGTTTTACACCCCAGATGAGGTACGTTCCTCATAATGTCGTACACTTCACTGGTATGCTTTCTGCTTTCGCACCGACGGTTGAACACAATACCTACGTTGGCCGCATCGCGGTGGCGGCGTATCTCCGCACTCATGTCCTATGGATATGACACGCACATATGTAGGGTTGCCACCTTTTCATATGGCCAAAGTGGGACATTTTTAGTAGGTACGTCAGATTTTGCATGCCAACACATACCCACGGCCAGTACAAAGGACAGCGATTCACTTTTGTGACGGAATACAAAGCTGTAGCATTACAGTTGCTTATTCTGTTTATTATCATATTTAGATGTTTCTTCTACAAAATAACTGTTTTCTGCAACTAATAAAGTAATTATGGGAAATGGTTTTGTCCTACAATCTCAGGACATTTGCCATTTTGTCAATGTTTTTGCAGGACACAACTGCCCAAAGGTGGACTGTCCCTCACAACGTGGGACAGGTGGTGACCCTACACATATCCCGTTACTGTACCGTGGACCGGTGACCATCCCGACACGCGGATATGTATTGCTGCAGGTTAACATTTCCATGGCTGGCGTTACCTGCCCTGCCCACCCTCCAGGATGATCAGGTTGTCGGTCACTATGTTTAATATGTGGTGATTTCGCGTCTTACTTATCTGTGAACTTGCATCCCTGGGTTCCATATTACCCTGTTGTCCTTTCTATCTGTGTATGCGTACATATATTTCTACATGTGTACTGATATGTATTTCCGTATCTGTGTATGCACATGCGTACATGTGTGGTCGACTTGCGGCGATAGTGGCAGCATATGGCTACGCCGTGTGCTGTTGACCCGGCGTGCGTTGAGGTGTTGGCGTTCCATGCTCTGCTGGCTATTGGGTGTGCAGTGTTTGGCGGTGCCTTTGTTGGAGTCACACATACGTCCGCACATCACGGTACACATTACGGGCGGACATGTTTGTGTGGCGTCCATTTTACTGTGTGTGCAGGTCAGGAGGTGTCAGTCCATGGGGCCTACACTGTCAAAGTATGTGCTATCGTTCCCTCTTTGCCAGGGCGTAGGCATATTGGTGCGCCTCTGTCTACCTACTGGGGCTGGCTCAGTGTGTCCGTGGCGCCGCGCCTGTGCCTGTGCTTGCCCTGGCAGTTGTGGCGGGCTTGGTGGCCCTCGGCATTATGTCCCTGCAGCAGCTGTTTCCGCAGAATCATATTGTGTAGCATACAACATACTATGAATATGTGGGCACTTGTGCCTGGAGAGTACTGCAAGGCTCCACCGGATGTATCCAAGCACCGGAACCGTGATTTCAAGATCGAACACACGCTCTATGATTATTCTCGTTTGTCGTGTGCCTCATTATGGCGTTCTTGCATGTGTGTGTGTGCATTTCTGATGGGTGTCATCAACCACGGCTCCAGTGCGTAGCCAGCATCCCCACAAGGTGACCTTGTGTGATGTCCCCACTGGCGAATACCTGATACAGCTGTGAGGCATGCCAGATATGGGAGTCGTGGTAGCTTCCAGGGCTGCCAGCACACACATCCATGATAATGCCCTGCGCATTGCACGACCTGGCAATTGATGGAGGGGTATCCCTTGCGGTTTATGTAGCGTCTACCCTGCTCCCCAGGTGGTGACTTGATTTCTATGTGCGTACAGTCTATCGCACCCAGGACCTCCGGTATTGTGCCACACGGTGGAAGCGGCGATATTGCTAGCCAACTCCTCCTGAGATGTGGGGAACTTTATGTGCTCATGGGCATGTGGTAACATGGCATCCAGGAACTGGTGTAGTACCCTGGATGCTGATGCCTGTGAGATGCCCATTATGTCCCGGTGGGCCTTTGAAAGGTACCTGTAGCCAGTCTTCGCAAGCTCACACATACCTTTGTGTCCACTGGGTTGGCCTCCCTTCTGTTGTCTCTCTTGTTCTCAGGCGTGGCGGCACAGCTCCACTATTTGCTGTAACGTGTCCCTGTCCACCCTGTAGCGCTCTACTATCTCCAGGTCTCGCAGCCCCTGGTAGGTCACCCTTGGTCTGAACACTCTCCTTCTCCTGTGAGGCCTACGGTAGTTGTCGGCACCACCCTCCGCAACTCCGTCTGTCTCTGCCACATACCTATGCATCACGGCCACGGCGGCACCCAGCATATACATGTTAAAAGTTCCTACGTCTGTTTACACCCTACGGTGCGGCGTTTGGGAAATCGCGCTGTGTGTTGTGCGCATTCACATTTATTACTGTTGTGCTGTATACCCGGTGATGTCATTGGGTGTGTCTGCGGCCCTATCCATGGATTATTTCCGTGGTTTTACGCTTGCAGCTGCAACGGTACTGCCTGTAGTGTTACATTACAGTTGCCTGCATTGCCTTCACCTGGCATCTTACATTACTGCATCCTGCAGGCACATGGCATATGATGCATTTTATCTGCGGCCGCAGTTATGCTACCTCTGTACTTGGCTGTGCTATTTCGGTTCTTTGCTCTTTGCATTTCTACTACATCCCTATTATCTTTGCTCTCATATGCCTCCCCTTTCCCGTTCTGCAGGAGTCTGCATGCAGACTTATCAGCTGCCGGCGTTTGCCCTTCCTGCATTGATTGGTGTTAATTGCTCGTTACGGATACATTTACACTGCTTCCGCATTTCCTCGTATTCTCCGCATTACCTTCCTATATCCCTGGTTGTTGCCGGTGAGGCCGTCACATGACTGGTTTCGGGAATGTAGTCATCCTCGTGCACATGCATTTGTACGCGCATTCTGTACTGTCAGCGCATCTATTTCCTAACACGCCAGTCATGATGCTGTGATGTGCATTGTACAGCCCAGATTTGCTGTCCTCCAATATCCTTCCTCCTACAGTGGCACACCCCTGTGGTTGACATGTATCTGGTGTGGGCCACTCCTCGGTGTAGTACCGCTACGCCGTTTGCTCCATCCTTACGCTGGCGCCGTTTTTGCGATTCACTATTATCTGCCTCATTTGCATGGAATTGACTACTAATACCTGGTTACGGCGCCGGACACCGCCTCCACTCCTTGACAACCATTGCGCTGGGGTTGCAGCTTTACATACATACTATGGTGTGTGGTGGCTGTGCAGCTGATTTGTGTTCTAATGCTCTTTTCGGACATTATCATATTATTTCATTGCTTTACAACTTCTGTGCACACATCCCGGGGTCTGCTGTTCTTTCTACGACGTGCCATTTATGTCATTTTTACATTTTGTGCATATTTTCTTTGGACATTCTCGGTGCCTTTCCACATTGGCATATTGCACCTATATGATACCTGACTTTGACAGCCTTCCGTTACTCCTCCGGTATGTTTGGGTAAATGTAAACCGTTTTTTTTGGTTTACATTGCCGTGCCCTTACGCTACGCCTGCGCCACTTCGTGGATCGCTATTTGCCCTCATTTGCATGGTGCAATACCGCACACAGTGTGTTTTGCATACCTACGCCGGGGGCGGGGACGGTCCGGCGCACGCCGGTAGTGCACGTGGAATTCATTCATACCTGAATCGCTAAGCAGCCATATTTGGCGTTATAACGCCGACGCTATGCTGGCGCCTGGCGCAAGGTTCATGAATCCCGGGGGGGGACTTCCAAGATGGCTGCACATTCAGTAACAACTTACTTCAAGCTCTCCCAGTCTGAAAACAGAAACTTAGCAGAGAAAGCCAGTTGACCTGGGTTTCTGGGTAAATTTCAGTAACTGGCTAGTAAGTGCACTACCTGGATGCAAGGAAAAAAGAGAGGACCTGAAGGAAAATCAGCTACAAAAGGCAATGAAAAAATACTGACTAGGAGGACTAGTGCATCTGTTCATCAAAAAGCAGTGCATGCTCCACACTTGACTTCCAGTAACCTATAGAAAAGCATAAGACAACTGCACACAGACTTGACTAAAATAAATGAAACACTGATGGAGTATATCAACTCAAACACTAAAAGGCTGGAAAAATGGAAGAAGCTTTAAACAGATATTCAGATAAGGTGATAAAACTGCAAAACTTAGAGGCTGAAATGAAGAAAAGGATGGCTGAATATGCGACTGCACAAGAAGAGATGTTTCAAAATATAATAGAATAAGAGGAAAGCGTACGCAGGGAAAATCTGAGATTTTCTGCACTACATGAGAAGCTTTAAGGAACAGACTGTATTAATTTTATGAAAGCACAAATATGTAACTTACTGGTATTCCACAATAGGAATTGTTAACAGAAAGGGTGCATCATGTGTATGCTCCAAACTTTACTATGAGAAAACAACCTCAACCTTTAATAGCAAAGATGTAATCGTACCAGGAGAAGGAGTTGATTCTGACAGAGCTGTGGCAGAAGGACAGAAGGACAAAGTAATGAAAGTGAGAGACTGCAGAGTGTGTATGGAGAATGACTACTCATTGTATATCAGACAGAAGAGGAGTAAATTTATTCCATTATTCAGGGAATGTCGAGAAACAGGCATGAGATTCAAACTGCTGTACCCAGTTACCTTCAAAATATTTTTTCCCTGGAGAAACAAAATAACTTTTGATGAAGTACATGCTAAGAGAGAAATACAAAAGTTTGTCCAACAAAAAGTGAGTTGTGAAACAGAAGGAGATTCTGCTTCTTGTTCTTCTGGTAATAAGGAACACAGAGAAACTGTGCCAGTGAAATCTTTTCCAGTTTTTCAATGGAAAATGCTTGAGTGAGGGAAAAGAGTACAAGAGTTGACTAGAAGAATCAAGAGTGCATTGGAAATGAAGCAGAGATAGAGATGACCAGGAATAGAATAAGAGAATCTGGAAATATTGGACTTTCTTGGATTTTGTTAAACCTGTAGGGCATGACATTTCATGAATGTTTGGAGAATAAAATCAGTAACCTGGAAATTGATGCATGTGTGATTACAAAGCAAGAATTATATTTTTGAAATATGACTGAATAAGAAAATGGAAATATTGGACTTTTTGTAAAACTTGTAGGGGACTCTCAAGTATATGCCTTACTTTATGTCATTAATGTTTAGAAAAAATACTCGGGAGAGGGCAAGAGGAGGGTGAAAGTAAACTGTAACTAAAACACATTTTTTTCTTAATAGTACTATTTTGATAGTGCATTCTTTTTGGATGTTATAAAGTAATTTTTCAGTTATTTTTATGTGTAATGGGGATATAAATGTAAATAGGGCTCCTGTTTTTTTTTCTTTTTTTTCTTTTTCCCTTCTTTCTTTCTCTTTGTTCAGTTTTAATAAATGTAGGCACTGCAATGCAAAAAGATTTGGATAAAAGAGTATGAAAAAATAAAAATTAGTGTGCTTTTGCTCATTCTTGCATAGGGGAATGACTGGATTAAGGCCATTAGCTTAATCTAGTAACAAGTAGTTTTAGCCAAAGCAAGTAAATGAAAAAGAATATTGAATATTGTTAGGCTTTTTTCCAGTTAACAAAGATATGCGTGGCAGTTTTCTGTCTGTTTTTATGCAACTAGCAGACAATCTGATAAAGAGAAATTGTTTGCAGGAAAATGCTTTCTGAAAGCATCCGTGTTTTTTTTTCCCCAGCTGAGTGAGCTATAAACATAAGACAACCCTGGACAGCACTTAATAGAACCACAAGCTGTACCATGCATCTCAGCATGGATGACCTTTTTATTAGGTTACCTCAAAGCTGTATGTGTGGCTGTCGGTCTGGAACATTTGTTCCTATTAAGAGGGTAACACTTCAATATTTGAAAATGTGCATAGTTCGTCTGTTATTATTAAGTTATTACATTTTAGAGGGGTATTGGGGAGTGTTTATATTTTTGCTTGAGGGTTTTCATTAAAACAAAAAGTTCTGTAAAATGTGACATAGCCTCAAATGGAGATAACAAGACACAACTGTATAAGATTAACTTGCCAAACAGTACATGGATGCAACATAAAAAGGTGGATCTAGACATTTAACAAAAAAGCTGTTAAACATAAAAGGTGGGAATAATAATCCCTGAAGAATATGATTCTTTCTATAATGTCTTTAAATGTTAATGGTCTCACAGATAAATACAAAAAAGAAAGAGTAGTGAACTATATTAAAAGTAGAGTACAAATAGCTATGCTACAGAAGACACACTTTGAAAGAACTGAACATGTGAATTTGATAAATACAGGTTTTCGGGATGGCTATTTAGCATAATACCTGGGGCAAAGGAAGAGAGGAGTACTTATATTAATTGCAAGAGGAGCTCCAATAGTAACAGAAGAGGATAAAAAACTAATAATTGTAGATTTGTTGTACTAAGGGGCTACTGGCAAGGGAGGAGGATTACATTGGCATGTATTTATATTCCACCAAAAACTGCTTTATTGGTGCTTAAGAAACTTCTTGGAGAAATAATCTGCTTTCAGCAAGGAATATTACTTATAGGTGGGGACTGGAATTTGATTTGCAACAGTGAATGTGTGTCTGGGGGGCCCAGAAAGGAAATATAACAAAGGAGGGTAGATTTTTAAAGAAATTTATGAAAATATTTGGCATGGAGGATGTATTCAGTACTAGGAGGTTGGAGTGAATTTACATATTATTCACCAAGATACAAAAATTGGGCTAGGCTAGACTATTTCAGATCATGTTCCAATAATAACTAAAATAAAAACACAGGGTAATGAAATAAAAATGAGATGCAGGAACATTCCCACTTATGTGTTGAAAAGAGAGGAATTTAAGGAATGGGTAATGGAAATTATTCAAGAGCTATGAGAGAAAATAGAAATTCCTTCTGAAAATATAGCTAGGGAGTGGGATAAAATTAAAGTGGAATTTAAAGTATGGTGGAAATAAAAGAAATGGATATATGGTTAAGAAGTAACAAGAATTATTTAGAGGGAATGACAAATGTTAAAGTATTAAAAAATAGGGGAAATCTCACAGACCAAGAAGAGGAGCAACTGCAGAATCCTAAACTGAAAATAAGGGATTACTTTAATAATATTCATGTGTTTAGAAAGACTGCTGTTAAGCAACTGTTTTTGATAGTAACTCTAGAACACAACAACTTTTCAGATAATTCTCATACAAACTGATATGGTATGTGAGAGATGTATTTACACAATGTCACTGGAGGCAAAGCTCTCACATAATAGTACTCCTAATTTCAATAAGATTGTCAGTAGTACACACACTGCACCCATCACACACTATTCAAAGCAGAAGTATAGACCCACATATGCTGAGGCACTTAAATGTAACCTTCCTAAACCACAAAGGCCTCATAGATGAAGTACGCATAACAAATACCCTCACTATCCCCAAATATGCTCTTTCGAAACAACACCCACATCAACACATAGAGCCACACCTCATGGAGCTCTACCTCTAAGCCCATAAGGCAAGCCACCACAGAATCCAACATTTTGGTTATTGGAGACTCCATTGTGAGACACACTAATGTCCCTCTCACCAGGCTGAGTAACGAGAAAGTTATGGACAGTTGCTTATCAGGGGCTAGGATCTGCCACATTACACACACACTCAGGTTCATTGAGCCACAAGTATCAGTATGACTAAGTCATAGTCCATGTGGGAAGAAATGACCCGAGACATACCTCCCTAGACTATATGAAGAGAGACATCATGGAACTCTTGGAATATGTGTCTCAGGGTGGTGCAAGCCTAGCAGTGATTACCTTCTCCAAGGATGATATCACAATGCAAACAAAAGATGACTGACTTTAATAATTGGCTTAGTTTCTCATGTCATTCTAAAGGGGTGCAGTATTTGTCAGCATGGAAGGAGATGGTCAACAGACCATGCTGCTTTGCCAGGGATGGTCTGCATCCCTCCTCACTAGGCTTTAAATATTAGCTAAAATATTGTCTTCTCCCATAATGTCTTTTTTTGGGCAATGCCAAAATGAAAATACTTCTGACATAGCAAATAAAACCCTAGAAAATCTAAAGGTATTACTGCTTAATGCCAGGAGTCTAAGCAAAAAACTACAATCCCTAGAAGCTCTCTTCACCCTAGATAATCCTGATGCCTGTGCAGTTATTGAGACATGGTTTAAAGCCACATGGAGCACACAGCAGTGCAAGTGTATAATGCCTTACACATATTTAGACCAGCTACTACACAGACAGGGACTAAAGATGGAGGTGCCTCTAGTTACATCAAACATAATTATACCTCAAGGCTGGTCAAAAAGGACAATGCACTTTAGCTGTTCAAATCACCATAGGTAAAATCCAATATCACTTCCTTGCCAGATATATGTCCCCCTCTATGACCCAGGAAACCCATACCATGTAGTTAAACTTATTAGAAACACAAGCCATCCAACCCAACACCATATTCATGGGTGACTTTAATTACCCCAATATTAACTGGGAATCCTGTGCGACACCAAACGTACATGCACAGAAATTCCTGGATTTTGTAAACACAAACCTCCTGAACCAGGCAGTCAATACACCAACCAGGGTGCAGTCATACTGGATCTGGTCCTCACTAATATGGGAGAGTGCTGCACACTCCCTACTGTAATGTTTTCCCTGGTATGGTCAGACCACAGAATGGTCTCCTTTGAAGTAAAAATAAAACCTTGACCCCCAGCTAAACCTGGAATATTCAGGAACTTCTATAAGGCTAACCTCCTGCTATTAAGTGATAACCTGGAAGAATTTAAAGCCCCCATAAACCCTGAACATTGCTGCATATGCAGAACCATTCAAAGAAACCATATATAAGCATGTTAATAGCTGAATAGAGGCAACTATGCCCACCAGGAAGAAGTACAGAACTAACTCAAAAAACAAGCCACCCTGGTTGAATCACAAAATCAATATGTCATATAACAGAAGGAAGAAAATCATGGCAAAAATTAGGAGGTGCAGCACCCAGCAGGATAAAAGCACTCTCATCAAACTAAGCAAACATCTCAGAGGACAAGTAAAGTTTACGAAAGCCAAATTTGAGGTGAATTTGGCCTTCCAGAAAAAGGACAACCACAAAGCATTTTTTAGCTATGTCTGCAACCTCAAAGGCAATACACAACTGTGTGCAGAGCTCCTTGTAAATAGAGCCACCTATACTGAGCCAGGAGATATATCAAACCTACTGGCCAATAAATTTAGCTGCAACTTTACCCCTCTTCTCTCCCCCTCAACCTTCCCTCAAAAAATACCATCAAATGTTACTCACCCTGCTATCAATATGGAACAGGTCCTTAATGTTCTTTCTAAGGCCGATAACACTGCATCAATGGGCCCAGGCAATATTCCAGGATGTCTTCTAATTAGCATGAAACATGACCTATCAGGGCCTCCAGACTTCATGCCTCATGAATGGAGAACAGCAACAGTCATCTCTCTGCACAAAGGTGGGCCATCTACGGACCCTGGAAACTACAGACCCAAAAGTCTCTCTAGTCTTATAAGTAAAGCCATGGAAAGAATTATCATGGAAATGATCAACAGTGATATAGTAAACATCCAGACACTGGACCCAACCCAGTTTGGTTTTCTCAAGGGCAGATCATGCCTACACAACCTGGTGGACTTCTTTGAGAAGGTCACCAAAGCAATGAATGAGAGCAAAATGATTCACACTGCCTACCTTGACCTGGCCAAGGCATTTGACGAAATACCCCACTCAGGCATTGTTGACGAACTCAAGATGTTAGGTACAAACTTGTATGTCACCCAATGGATAGCCAACTGGCTCACAGACAGGACCCAGGAAGTTAGAACTGGGAGTCCACTTCTACAAAGAGGCCAGTCACAAGTAGAGTTCCTCAGTGATCAGTCCTTGGACTGCTCCTTTTTGGCATTTAAATCTCTGAAATCAAGGCCAATGTCAGTGGTCTCTGGCTGACTAAATTTGCAGATTATTGCAAATTAGGACCTGCCATTGAATCCTAGACTGACACAAATGTTCTCCAGGAGGGGCTGACACAGACAAACAACTGGTGTCAGAGCCATGGACTAAAACTAAATGCTAAGAAATGCATAATAGTATCCTTAGGGAAGTCATCCACCCCTGATAACTATCATATTGACAACACACTGCTTAGAGTTGACCCAGTAATCAGGGACTTAGGGACACACATAGATATTAATGTAACCTTTGACCCTCATGTGTCTACAGTAGGGAGGAAATCATTCTATGTTGCACAACTTATAAATAAACAAAGGTATGGCATCTAAGTCCAAGGAAGTCATTGTTCCACTATATTCGGCATTCATCAAACCTATCACTGAGTGCAATGCCCCTTTGGTATGTACCTAACCAGGCATATCCATCAATTGGAATGTCCACAGAGGTTCCTCACCAAAGGTATACAGGTCTTAAGTAAAATGTTCTACGTAGACCATCTCAATGCTCTATCTCTGCATTCTGTCTCCTAGAGGCTTTTGAGGGGAGATCTATGCCTGACATACAGGGCATTGTCAGACCCCACTCTGATGGGCCTCCTGCATATCCACAAAACAAACAGCACCAGAATTACCCATTCTAAGGACATGAACCTTACCTGTGATATAAATAGGACCTGCTGGAGAGACAGGTATGTATCAAGAGATTACCCCATCTCTGGAACAGGCTACCCATCAATGAGAAGCAGAGTTCCTCCCTAACCTAATTCAAGTGCAACTTAGACAATTGGATGGGGAACAGGAAGTTCATCCCTGGTTTGGCACCTATTTCTCTAATGGACACAGGCAATCTGTAAATGGTCATCTCCCAGGCCTTATCTTGTAAATGTTTCATCTCCTAAGCCCCTGCTTACACTTATCAAGGGTATCAAAACTTGTCAGAGATTTGGTATGCATGGCTAGGCTTAAAAAGGCCCTTGTGGTTGCTAGCCTAGTAAACACCTATGAACCTATGAACTTTTAGTAAAACAACTCAGGCAACAGAAAGTAGAAAGGGCTGTCACCAAGCTTAGGAAGCCTATAACAAGGAAGATAACAAGGGTATCCTAGGAAGTATTAGAAATATTTTGAAAATTCTATGAAAATCTAAATAAAGCAGAGAAATATGGAAATCAAGAAAATTTACAAATGGAGATGTTTATGGAAGAATTAAATATGCCAAGGTTAGAGAAAGAGGAGGCTCAATTACTAATAGTTAAGACAGGAGGTGATGAGGTAAAATAATCTACAGGAAAGTTTCCAGGAATAGATGGTATTCCTGTAGAAATTTGGAAGCGAGGAGGGAAAATCTGATAAATATCTTTTACAACCTAAATACTCCTCTTTCAACACCCTGACCACCATC
Organism: Protopterus annectens; assembly: GCF_019279795.1. NCBI lineage: Eukaryota > Metazoa > Chordata > Ceratodontiformes > Protopteridae > Protopterus > Protopterus annectens. Next base: position 562,786,175 of record NC_056739.1, on the reverse strand, counting down.
TTCCATCTCTACCCAACTTTTTTCTCTATCACTCACTACCTATGAACGTCTCTTCTACTGTTGTACTTTTTTATTCCCCTCTCACTTTGCCCACCTAAGACTACTGGAACATAAAACTATATCTCCTTTCTATTTTTAATTTACTCTACTTAGTTATACTTAATTTTAGCTAACCTTTCTGATTGATCCAGAAGAGTCCATCTCTTAGGGTCAGGTCCAACCAGCTCCATTCTTCCTCATTACGCTTCGGCTCACTCCGCTCCCGTACCCTACTCACATTCCCACCCATCCCTGGGCTCCTTAGATATATACCCTATCAACCTATCCTTTACCCCCTTAATTAACCAATCATCTTCTACCTATTCTAAATCACCCTACACCCACTAATCCAACTATAAAACTCCCTCAGTACATCCCATGTTACATTCCCTCTTACTCCCCTCCCTCTAGAGTTACATCATCGACCTAGCCAACCAGTCCCCTACAATAAATCTCATATTACCTCCCTCTTACTCCCCTCTAATATTAAACCATCTTTAACTAATCTTATGGCATTCCTTTCACTCTAAAACTACACTCCTTCTTCCCCAAATCTTACCTCTCAGACACTTCCTCTCTGTTCTCTATCTCTCTTCTATTTCATATTAGCCTACCCTCTCCCAGTCTCTACCTTCTCTACCTCCCTACTATTTCATAGTTACCTCTCAAACACTTCATTTCTCTTTCTTTCCTCCTATTTTATAGTAGCCCACCCTTTCCCAATCCCTACATTCTAAATCATGCTTCCCAGCATACGGAAAACCTCTGTTCTGCTTATCTTTTCCTACTTGACCTTTTATCACACCAGCCTCTCTTATCTAAAACCATCACCATATCTCTCCCAAACATCCAACAACCACAACAGTTTTCTGTCTTTCTCTATTTCTCCCTCCCTATGTAACTTCTGTTATGCTCATATCTTCAAAACCAAACTCTTGCCTCACACCCCATCTATGTTTCCCAGAATCAAACTAAAACATCACATCTATAGCTCCTACTCTCCCAAGCTCACCCTATTTGCTAGGATTCTCCTTCTAGTTGGTGGCATACACCCTAATCATAGTCCCTCCACATCTCTACCCATTTATTTTCAACCTAAATCCTTCTCCTCCACCCCCATCTCCTCACCTCTTCATCAACTCTCTCCTCCTCTTCCTCCCCTAAAACCTTATTCTTTCTATCTATAAACATACAAAGTCTACTAAACAAAACCACATAACTTCATACATGCATTCCCCATTATACTCCATAAATCTTAACATTGACCAAACCCTGACTAAAACCTCATATCTTGAAGGGTTCCTATCACCTTGTTGAACATTTAGATTGTCGAGCACCAAAACATCAACACCTAAATGTCGAACTCTGAAAACCGCGAACATCCAATTATGCAATTTTTTCCCAGGGAAAAATTTTGCTTGGCTGTCATTGGGAATTTGCCCTTTTACTTGATGTAGAGCAATCTCTGAGTTGGTATATTTAGTTAGGGGGTGTAGGGGCACAGCCCCCCCACGTTGGGGTGTGGGGGAGGGCAAAGCTCCCCACTTGGTTAGGGTTTTAAAGTTTTTTTGTTTTTTTTTGGCCAAGAGAATTTTTTCACTGGGAAAACATTTGCATAATTGGCCATTCAGGTTTTTCGGAGCTTGACATTTAGGTGTTGACATTTAGGCATTCGACAATCTAAAGGTTTGACGTAATATAGACACATCTCAAACAATGACATCTTACCGCCAGGCTACAATATTTACCTCCAGGATAGAATCTCAAAAAAGGAGGTGGTGTAGCCATGAACAACTGAACCTCTCCCCATTATCCACCTACCCACCTGACTTCTATCCTGCCAAACTATTACTACTTAAATGTCACAAAAAATTCACTATAGTTTCTATCTATATCCCACCTGGCAAAAACATTCCTTCTCTTAAAAACATACTGTCTTGGATCTCACAAAACATAGCCTATGAAACAGTAATACTAGATGATGTGAATATTGACTGGAAAACACTAAAGTGCAAACTCCCCTGTCCAAAGCATCAGTCTCTTTGGATTTACCCAGCTCGTCACAACCCCAACTCACTTGAATAAACATTCCAGCTCTGGTACTACCCTTGACTGGATACTGACTACTAATCCTGAATTCTGTCCGAACACTAGTACACTTCCTGATACCTAAAGTGACTACTTACCCATCTATAGCCAAAGACATTCTCCCCAACTATACATACCTCATCTTTACAAAGACTGCTGTAAACTCTCTAGCTTCAACTCCATGGCATTTAAAGAAAGACTCCCATCAATAAACTGGTCCTGCCTGCATAATCTTCCCCTTTATGATGCCGTGATAAAATTTAACATCTTCTTAGTCATTCTCAACTCACTAGCACCCCTTTTGAAAATCAGAATAAAATCTAATTATGCCCCCTGGCTTACAAAAGACACTCATTGCCTTATGCATCAGAGAGATTCTGTTTGGAAAACTTGGATAAAATCTAAATATCCTACTCACCATCAAATGTTTAAATAACAAAACAAAAAAAATTCTACAATAACAAGAAGAAATTTTACTTCAAGGTTCAAACTAGCCATCACTCTAATCCCAAAAACTTCTGGAAATCTATCAGCTCTATCCTCCACCCTGGAAACCCTCAAACTCCTAGTCCTTACCCTGATAATTCAACTCAGGGCACTGTCTCCGTTCTCAACCATTACTTAATTGATACTATCCATAAACTGGGTCTATATTAGAACACTGAACTTTCAAAATTTCGAGTGTTCTAATATCGAACCCGATTAATTGAAAATTTAAAACATCGAACATACAGAACAGCAATTTTTTTCCTAGGGAAAAAAATTGCTGTTCCAAAACACATATACACAACACAAGCACACCAAACAAACAGCAATCCACACACATATACCTAAACTCTTACACCTAACCCTACACTAAACTATACATACACCACTAACTATCCACTTACCTTAACCCAAACCCTAACCCTAAGGTCCGTCACTATCGCACAGTCACCTCACCCACGTCCTAACCCTAACTCACCTACCCCGCCCTAACCCTCATGTTCACACAATCGCACACTTACCTGACCTGTGCCCTAACCCTAACTCACCTAGCACCCTAGCACACTTACCTGAACCCGACCCGTAACTTTCCAGCACAGCACTCAAAATACCAAAGCAACAGAAACGGGCAACCAAATTATTTCCCTAGGAAAACATTTGTTTTTTTGTTTCTTCGATATTTTCAGCATTTGCTGAAAATGGGTCGATATTAGAACACTTGAAATTTTGAACATTCAGTGTTCTAATATAGACCCCATAAACTGACTAACACTAACCTAAACTCCAATTCTACTATCCCTCCCCAAACACCTTCTAATCAACCCCTCTTCTCTGTTAAACCTATACCCACCGCATATATAAAATCTCTCCTCCAAAAACCAAAACCATGTTCTCCTTCTGCAGATAATCCACCCCCCTTCTCAAACTTGCTGCTGACTCTATAGACTACCCTCTTTCAATACTTATTAACAGATCAACTTGTGAAGCCACTTTACCTAATATCCGGAAATCTTTTTTGTCAATACCCCTACACAAAGGAGGCAACTCCACTGATCCATCTAACTTTAGACACGTAGGTATACTCTCCACCCTCTCAAAAATCCTGGAAAACTGTATACACACTCAGCTTCTCAAATGTCTTATTAAAGAAAACCTTCTGACATCTACACAACATGGCTTCCATCCAAACCATACTACTTCTACAGCCATTTTATCTTTTACTCATACAATAGCTGAAGCCTGTGATAATAACAAACTTGTCTCATGCCTATTCTTAGATCTATCAAAAGCCTTCACAGTATCCCATTCTAAACTCTTAACCAAGTTAGCCAACCTTAAACTCTCAGCTTCCGCTCTTGAATGGTTCTCCAGCTATCTCTCAAATAGACTGCAATCTGTCAGATGGGATTCCTCCTGCTCCCCTTTCTACCCATCCATACAGGTGCTCCCAAGGGCACCATCCTGGGATCCACTTCTATTCAACATTTTCACTAATGATCTCTATACCTCTTGCTATCACTCTTCTCTTATTAAGTATGCTGATGATTCTACACTCATCACCTTTTCTGAAAATATCTCTCAACTTCACACACTTACCCAAAACTCTCTGTAGAAAGATGGCTCACTGAAAATCAACTTATTTTCAATCCTAAAAAGATTAAACTTTTACTGTTTCTCCCTAAATCACTTTCACATCTCAAATCCTCCTCTACCATTTCTTCCTTAAATAAAACCATCATTAATGTAGAATCCCAATGGGAACGATAATAGACAATCAATTAAGATTTGATCTCCATGTCCAACAAGCCACAAAAAAAATCAGAAACTGGGTCTTCTCTATAGGAACAAAAAATCCTAACTCCTGACTGTAGACTCTCCTTGGATCAAGCTAATCTACTGCCAAGACTTCTCTATACTGCCTCCATCCTTACAATCCTTCAATCTTCTTTAATCATTAAGCTAGAACATGCATACAATAAAATTGCAAAATTTGCTACAAACCTAACACATACTTATCACCACTGCATGGCACTAAAAAATATACAGTGGCTCAAACTCCCCTATCAACTTCAATTTTCCCTTACTTCCTACTAAACAAATTCTCAGCCTGTCCCTCCCTAACCAATCTTGTATCTTACTATGCACCTACATGCCCACACTGTAGCACAAACCAACGTCTTCTTCAAATATGCAAACCCAATAAATCTATTGGGAAAGTATTACATACATTTTTAGTATCTCAAAATTGGAGCAAACCCTCACTCAACATAAGAAGCACTGCACACGCTAGTAGTTTCAAAAAGGAACTAAAAAATTGTCTAGCTAAACTGTGGATGTGCTCTTGTCATGACCCCACATAAACCCTTACCTCTCCCTCCTCCTACTTATCCCCTCCCCTACTACTGCTAACTGCTAACACCTTTAGGAGGGTAAGGCTTAATCTGCTTCACTCCCTATTCTGTATGCAGTAAGGAGAGGTTCAAAGTTACTACCCATGTGTTGGTCTATAGTATTTGCCATAGTTATGTTTATTTTGTTTTGGATTACTCGTATTTGTAAACTGTTCTATTGCCATTGTTTGATATTGTATCTTTATTTTATTGTTACTTTGCTTATATTTTGTTTGATTTTTGTATCTTTATTTATTGTTACTTTGTTTATATTTCATAAAATTGTATAAGTATCTGGAGCTTTTCTCTTTGGGTCTCCACTGAAAATTGTCCTTGTTCAGTTGGAACAACCCAGTTAACAAATGTCAAATAAATAAATAAATAAAGAAATAAATAAAGGTTTTGTTTAACAGCATTTCAAGAAGAGGTGAAGTATTAACATTGTGGAAGAAAGCAGTGGTAGCTGTAATACCTAAAGAGGGTAAAGACCATCAGATCTAGCTTCATACAGGCCCATTTCAATACTAAATCATAATTATAAAGAGTCTATATGTATAATGGCTAAAATAATGTCAAAGGTAATGCCAAAATTGAAATATATGGATCAAAGTGGTTTTGAGGAGGGGAGGCAACCATTTTATAACATTAACAGAACAGTGATGATCCAGAGGGAAGAAGAATGTAATAAAATGCCACTGTTGTTGGTGGGTTATGATGCAGAGAAAGCATTTGACAGAGTAAGCTGGACTTTATGAGCAGAGCAATGGAAGCATTTGCATTTCCTGATAAAAGTATAAGGTTGATTAGGAGGATATATGCAGGATCAGAGGTGAAAAGTAAAGTGGTTAGGGTCCTCTCATGTAATCTATGCTTTGGCAGAGGAACCAGGCAGGGGTGTTTCCGCTCCCCTTTGTTATTTGCATTATATTTAGAACCACTGGCAAATAAAATAAGTGACTCAAAACTTTAAGGATATAGTTGATATTGTATTCAAGAAAAGCTGGCTCTATTCGCAGATGGTATTATTTTATATCTGACAAAACCAGAAAGGGACATTACAATTCTGTGGAACATATTGAGACAGTTTCAAACCTTTTCAGGATACAAAAATAATGAAGCTAAAACAAAAACAATAGCAGTAAATTATGTACCCACATATGAATTGGTTCAGCAATATCCATACTTATGGGGATATGATAAAATGAAGTATTTAGGAGTACGGTTTAAAAATGATTCCAGTGTGGCAGCTAAGGAAATGCGGAAAGAGACTAAACAAAAGATAATATAAAAACTGAGAAAATGGAAACTCTGTTACACAGATATCAATAGTAAGATACAAGCAGTTAAAATGTTTAGTCCATTTAATCTTATACACAGGTCAGGCATATTTTTATCAACTAGTGGAGAAGTTGTGGATAATAATTAATAAAGAGTTACAGGATTTTATCTGGGAGGGGAAGATGGCAAGAGTCAAGTGGGTTAAGCTTATTTTTCCAATAGAACAGGGTGGTTTGGGATTACCCAGTTAAAGGGGTATTTCAAAGCAACACAGCTAAGGCTCCTATACATAGCACAAGCAGAAAATTATAATTCAAAGAGGAAAGAGATGAAGATGAAACACAGGGGAAGCTCGAGTAACAGGCAGAGACTAGGATTTTGGATGCAGACATTTAAGGAGAACAACAATAAGCATACAGAATATTATATTCATAAATTAGAAGAAGGTATTCTAAGAATTGAGCCAACACAGGAATGGAGAAAAGAGATTCTGCTGATAGGGATGACTACAGTTAGGGATACAGAAAATAGACAAGAGAGGGCTGGAATATATTGGAGAAAACTGGCAAACGAACCATGGTACTAGGAGCAAATAACTAGCAAGGGAAAGGTAACAGAATGGGAAGATGCCAAGAATATTTTTGGACCACAGGTTAGAGATTGCCTTCCCTATCAAAGACTGATATCAGAGTACAGTCAAAAAAGAAAGAAATAGGGAGTCCTAAAACACCACTAGTAGAGATTTTTAGTAGACTCTAGAAGATAAGTTATCATTAAGAAAGGAATAATTAATACAGCATATAAATATTGCATGATAAGAATAAGATTCAATCAGAGGAGGTTAGGAAGCATTGGGAAGAAAGACTGGAAAATCAATTCACAAAGAAACAATGAGGGAATATATGTATGCCTCCCAAATATGCAACAAAGTCTAGAAGATTTAGGCTCATTGCCTGGAAGTGTTTACATATGTATTTTTATACCCCAAGCAGATTCCAAAGAATTTTTATCAGGTAGACAGCAAATGTTGAAGGTGTGATGAGGAAGAAAGATGTAACTGGGAACATATTTTCTGGGAGTTTAATGAGCTGGCAGATTTTAATGATTGACTGCAGACTGCTGTGTCGGAGATGTTGGGTGAGCAAATTGGAGTAACTAGGGATATAATTTTTTCAGTTATAATAAGGAATCAGAATTGCCTAGATACAGTAAGACCTTGCTGAGTCTAATCATGATACCTTTCAAAAAAGCAATTACTAGAAAATGGAAATCAAAGTCTAAATCAACTTTACTAAAAGTAACAACAATAGTAACAGAGATAAAACAACTGGAACTGGGATTTTTAGAAAATGGTAGGAGCAAATTACATAGGAAAAATGGGAAACCTGGGATCTATCCATGCAGAGGAGGAACAAGGTTTAAAAGAAGACAGGATTTGAATGAGCTATGTAATGGTTGACTGACAATGACTGGATATATTGAAACTGATGTATAATTTTTGCAGCTACAGTTGAGTCACCATGGTTTGTAATGTATGATGTTCGCAAATGAGATTCTGTCGCAGTGGTTTCTTTTCATTTATATAAATGTAAGATTGCCTATGTCATACATGATAATTTCATAAAGATATTTCTTGTTTAATTAAAAAAGAACAATCTCAGTAAACTTATAAGTTAGGCCTTGTGGCAGAGCTCCTGCAATATTGACGTCAGATGTAGTGACTGCAGGCTATGAAGCAGCACAAGTCTCAGTAAACTTCTAGGTTAGGACCTTGTGGCAGAGCTCCTGCAATATTGAGGTCAGACATAGTGACCACAGGCTATGAAACAATGACAAAGAGTTTCCATATAGTTGCAGGTAGGGCCTTCTGGCAGAGCTCCTGCAATATTGAGGTCATTGATAGTGAGTGCAGACTATGAAACAATGACAAGGGTCTCAGTAAACTTGCAGGTTAGAGCCTTGTAGCAGATCTCCTGTAATATTAAGGTATGACATAATGACTGCAGGCTGAGAAAGAATGACAAGAATCTCAGTAAACCTGTAGGTTAGGGCCTTGTGGCAGAGCCTCCCCCCCCCCAATATCGATGTCAGACATAGTGACCGCAGGCTAGGAAACAATGTCAAATGTCTCAGAAAACTTGCAGGTTATGGCCTTCTGGCAAAGCTCCTGCAATATCGAGGCCAGACATAGTAACTGTAGGCTATGAAACAATGACAAAAGTCTCAGTAATCTTGTAGGTTAGAGCCTTGTGGCAGAGTTCCAGCAATATCAAGGTCAGATGTAATGATTGCAGACTATGAAACAATGACAAAAGTCTCAGTAAACTTGTAGGTTAGGGCCTTGTGGCAGAGCTCATGCAATATGGACATCAGACGTGGTGAGACAATAGACTTAGTAAACTTGCAGGTTAGGACCTTGTGGCAGAGCTGCTGCAACATAGAGGTCAGATGTAGTCAGGGTTGCTAGATTTCTGACAAGCCAGGTAGAGACAAAAAAAAGGTCTTTCACACTAAGTGAAGACAAAAAAAGTCTTTAATGTGGAACATTGCAGTTCCGCATTAAACACAAGTAGCTCCATGCTTGGCGATTTTTGATTGACCCGTATGCCGGTATACGAGCCAATCAAAAAATCACACAGTGGACCCTCTTCTGTTCAATGCGGAACATCAGGCAGTTCTGCATTAAACAGAAGTAGCTCCGTTTTGGAATTTTTTTGATTGGCTCATATACTGGCATACAGGCCAATAAAAAAAAAAAAAAACAAAGAGGAGGATGTTTCACCGGGATTTTCACTGGCAGTGCAGGACTTGGGTTTGGGCTGCTGATCCCGGGACAGTCCCGCTCAAATACAGACATCTGGAATCCCTGGAGGTAGTGAAGACAGACCAGGAAACAATGACAAAAACCTCACTAAACTTGAAGGTGAGGGTCTTGTAGTAGACCTCCTGCAATACCAAGATTAGACATAGTTAACGCAGGCTAGGACAGAATGACAAAATTCTTAGTAAACTTGTAGATTAGAGCCTTGTGGCAGGGCTTCTGCAATACGGAGGTCAGAAGTAGTGAACACTGGCTGAGAAACAATGACAAAAGACTCAGTAAATTTGTAGGTTAGTGCTATGTGGGAGTGTTTCTGCAATACTGAGGTCAGACTGAGTTAAAGCAGACCAGAAAACAATGAGAAAAGTCTCAGCAAACTTGAAGGTTTGAGTCTTGTGGAAGAATTCCTGCAATATCGAGGTCAGACGTAGTGAGCACAGGCTAGGAGACAAGGAAAAATGTCTCAATAAACTTGAAGGTTACAGCCTTGTGGGAGAGCTTCTACAATATTGAGGTCAGATGTAGTGAAGGCAGGACAGGAAACAATGACTAAAATCTCAGTAAACTGGTAGCATAGGGCATTGTAGAAGAGCTCTTGAAATATCGAGGTCAGATGTAGTGACCACAGGCTAGGAGACTATGACATAAGTCTCAATAAACTTGAATGTTAGGGTCTTGTTGCAGAGCTCCTGCAATATTGACATCAGACGTAGTAACCTCTGCCTGTGAAACAATGACAAATGTTTCAGTAGACTTTTAAGTTAGGGCCTTGAGCGGATGTCTAGCAGTATCGAGGTCAGAAGTACAGACAGCAGGCTATGAAGCAATGGCAAAAGTTTCAGTAAGCTTGTAGGTTAGGACTTTGTGGCAGAACTCCTGCAATATTGAGATTAGACGTAGTGACCGCAGCCTATGAAACAATGACAAGTCTCATTTTAAACTTGTATTTTAGGGCCTTGTTGCAGAGCTCCTGCAATATCAAGGTTAGATGTACTGATCAACGGATATGAAACAATGACAGAAGTCTCATTTTAAACTTAAACATTAGGGCCTTGTTGCAAAGCTCCTGCAATATCAAGGTCAGATGTACTGATTGCTGGATATGAAACAATGACAAAAGGCTCAGTAAACTTGTAGGTTATGGCATTCTTGCAGAACACCTGCAGTACCTAGCTGAAACTTAGTGAACTCAGTATAGGAAGCAATGACAAAAGACTCAGTAATCTGGTAGGTTAGGGCCTTGTGGCAGAGCTTCTGCAATATCAAAATCCGAAATAATGACCAGTGGTTATGACATAATGACAAAACTCTCAGTAAACTTATAGGTTAGGGCCCTGTGGAAGACCTCCTACAATATTGAGGTGAGATGTAGTGACTGAAGGGTATGAAAAATGACAAGAGACTCAATAAACTTGTAGGTTAAGGTCTTGTTGCAGAGGCCGTGCAATATCGAGGTCAGACATAGTAACAGCAGACTACAAAACAATGACAGAAGTCTCAGAAAACTTGTAGGTTAGGACCATGTGACAGAGCTGCACTACCAAGGAGAGACATAGTGAACTCAAAATATAAAACAATGAGAAAAGTCTCCGTAAACATGTAGGTTAGAGCCTAGGAGCAGAGCTCCTGCAATACTGAGGTCAGATGTAGTGAAAGCTGGTTAGGAAACAATAAAAAGAGTCTCGGTAAACTGGTAGGTTAGGGCCTTGTGGCAGAGCTCCTACAATATCGAGGTCAGATGTAGTAACCCCAGGCTATGAAACAATGACAAAAGACACAGTAAGCTTGTAAGGTTTGATCTTGTGGTAGAGCTCCAGCAATACTGAGATCAGACATAGTGGCCACAGGCCATGAAACAATGACAAAAGTCTCAGTAAACTTGCAGGTTAAGGCCTTGTGGTGGAGCTCCTACAGTAATGAGATCAGAAGTAGTGAACACAGGCTATGAAAAAATAAAAAAAGTCTCAGTAAACTTGCAGGTTAGGACCTTGTTGTAGAGCTCCTGCAGTATCACAGTTAGACGTAGTGAGTGACTGCAGGGTATGAAACAATGACAGTAGTCTCAGTGAACTTGTAGGGTTGGGTCTTCTGGCAGAACTCCTGTAATATGGAGGTCAGAAGAAGTAGGCAGGTGAGGAAACAATAACAAACGTCTCAGAAAACTTGTAGGTTAGGACTACGTGACATAGCTTCTACAATACTGAGGTGAGACATAGTGAAGGTTGGTTAGGAAACAATGAAAAAGTCTCAGTAAACTGGTATATTAGGGTCTTGTGACAGAGCTCCTGCAATATTGAGGTCAGGTGTAGTAACACCAGGATATGAAACAATGACAGAAGACTCAGTAAACCTGTAAGGTTTGGTCTTGTGGCAGAGCTCCTACAATACCGAGATTAGACAAAGTGGTCACAGGCTATGAATCAATGACAAAAGTCTCAGTGAACTTGCAGGTTAGAGCCTTGTGGCAGAGATCCTGCAATATCAAAGTCAGAAGTACTGACCACAGACTATGAAACAATGACAAACGTCTCAGTAAAATTGTAGGTTAGGGCCTTGTTGCAGAGCTCCTGCAATACCAAGGTTAGACATAGTGACTGCAGGCTATGAAACTATGGCAAAAGTCTCAGTAAACTTGTAGGTTTGGGCCTTGTGGCAGAACTGCAATATAGAGGTCAGACATAGTGACTGCAGGCTATGAATGAATGACAAAAGTCTCAGTAAAATTATAGGTTGGAGACTTCTAGCAGAGCTCCTGCACTTCCTATTTGATACTTAGTGACCACAGGCGAGGAGACAATTATAAAACTCACAATAAACTTGTAGGCTAGGACCCTGTTGCAGAGCTCCTGTAATATCAAGATTAGACATAGTGACTGCAGGCTGTGAAACAATGACAGCAGTCTCAGTGAACTTGTAGGTTTGGGCCTTCTGGCAGAGCTCCTGTAATATCGAGGTCAAAGGAAGTGAGAGCAGGCTACGCAACAATGGCAAAAATCTCAGTAAACTTGTAGGTTAGGGTCTTGTAGCAGACCTCCTGCAATACCGAGATCAGACAGAGTTAACACAGGCTATGAAACAATGACAAAAGTCTCAGTAAACTTGTAGGTTGGGGCCTTCTGGCAGAGATCTTGCAATACCAAGGTCAGATGTGGTGACCGCAGGCTAGGAACCAGTGACAAATTCTCACTAAACATATAGGTTAGGGCCTTGTGGCAGAGCTTCTGCGATATCAATATCAGACATAATGACCAGTGGCTGTGAAATAATGACAAAAACTCTCAGTAAACTTGTAGGTTGGGCCTTGTGGAAGACCTCCTATAATATCGAGTTGAGATGTAGTGACTGCAGGCTATGAAAAATGACAAGAGTCAGAATCAGGTTAAGCTCTTGTTGCAGAGGCCATGCAATATCGAGGTCAGACATAGTGACAGCAGACTATGAAACAATGAAAAAAGTCTCAGTAAACTTGGTTAGGGACTTCTGGCAGAGGTCTTGTACTTTGTAGGTGAGACATACTGACTGCAGGTGAGGAAACAATGACAAAGGTCTCAGTAAACTTATAGGTCGTGGACTTCTAAGGTTGGAGACTTCTAGAAGAGGTCCTGAACTTCCTAGGTGTGACTTAGTGATGACAGGTGAGGAGACAATTAAAAAACTTTCAGTAAACTTGCAGGTTAGGGCCTTGCCGCAGAGCTCAGGCAATACCGCCCTGAGATGTAGTGAATGGAGCATAGGAAACAATGACAAAAGTCTCTATAATCTTGTATTTTAGGGTCTTGTAGCAGGCCTCCTGCAATACCGAGATGAGACAGAGTTAACACAGGCTATGAAACAATGACAAAAGTCTCAGTAAACTTGAATGTTGGGGCCTTCTGACAGAGATATTGCAATACCAAGGTAAGATGTGGTGACTGCAGGCTAGGGACCATTGACAAAGTCTCAGTAAACTTATAGGTTAGAACTTTGTGGCAGAGATTCTGCAATATCAAAATCAGACATAATCACCAGTGGCTATGAAATAATAACAAAACTCTCAGTAAACTTGTAGTTAGGGCCTTGTGGAAGACCTCTTACAATATTGAGTTGAGGTGTAGTGACTGCAAGCTATGAAAAATGACAAGGGTCTCAATAAGCTTGTAGGTTAACGTCCTGTTGCAGAAGCCCTGCAATACTGAGGTCAGACATAGTGACAGCAGACTATGAAATGATGACAAAAGTCTCAGTAAATTTGGTTAGGGACTTCTGGCAGAGGTCTTGCAATTTGTAGGTGAGACATACTGACCGCAGGTGAGGAAAAGATGACAAAAGTCTCAGAAAACTTGTAGGTTAGGACCATGTGACAGAGCTCCTGCAAAACCAAGGAGAGACATGGTGAACTCAAGATATAAAACAATGGCAAACGTCTCTGTAAACTTGTAGGTTAGAGCATAGTAGCAGAGCTCCTACAATATTGAGGTCATAGTGAAGGCTGGTTAGGAAACCAAAAAAAAAAAAAGCTCAGTAAACTGGTAGGTTAGGGCCTTGTAGCAGAGCTCCTGCAATATCAAGGTCAGATTTAGTAACTCCAGGCTATGAAACAATGACAAAGGACACAGTAGACTTGCAAGCTTTGGTCATGTGGCAGAGCTTGTGCAATACTGAGATAAGACATAATGGCCACAAGCCATGACACAATGACCAAAGTCTCAGCAAACTTGCAGATTAGGGCCTTGTGGTGGAGCTCCTGCAATACTGAGGACAGAAGTGCTGACTGCAGGCTATGAATCAATGACAAAAGTCCCAGTAAACTTATAGGTTGAGGATTTCTACCAGGGCTCCTGCACTTCCTAGGTGAGACTTAATGATGACAAGTGAGAAGACAATTACAAAACTCTCAGTAAACTTGTAGGTTAGGGCCTTGTGACAGAGCTCCTGCAATGCCACCGTGAGTAAACTCAGGATAAAAAACAATGACAAAAGTCTCTATAAACTTGTAGGTTTATGGTCTTGTAGCAGACCTCCTGCAATACCGAGATCAGAGAGAGTTAACACAGGCTATGAAACAATGACAAAAGTCTCAGTAAACTTGTAGGTTGGGGCCTTCTGGCAGAGATCTTGCAATACCAAAGTCAGATGTGGTGTCCACAGGCTAAGAACCAGTGACAAATTCTCAGTAAACATATAGGATAGGGCCTTGTGGGAGAGCTTCAGCAATATCAAAATCAGACATAATGACCAGTGGCTATGAAATAATGACAAAACTCTCAGTAAACTTGTAGGTTAGGGCCTTGTGGCAGAGCTCCTGCAATATCAAGGTCAGATGTAGTAGCCACAGGGTATGAAACAATGACAAAATGCTCTGTATACTTGTAAGGTTTGGTCTTGTGGCAGAGCTCTTGCCATAATGAGATCAGACATAGTTGTCGCAGGCTATGAAATAATGACAAATGTCTCATTAAACTTGCAGGTTAGGGCCTTGTGGTGGACTTCCTGCAATATCAAGGTTAGAGATAGTGACTGCAGGCTATGAAACAATGACAAAAGTCTCAGTAAACTTACAGGTTAAGACCTTGTGGTGGACCTCCTGCAATGTCAAGGTTAGACATAGTGACTGCAGGCTATGAAACAATGACAGTAGTCGCAGTGAACTTGAAAGTTTGGGCCTTCTGGCAGAGCACCTGTAATACTGAGGTGAGACATACTGACCGCAGGCTAGGAATCAATGACAAAAGTCTCAGTAAACTGATAGGTTGGGGACTTCTAGCAGAACTCCTGCAATTCCCTGCTGAAACTTAGTGATGACAGGTGAGAAGACAATTACAAAACTCTCAGTAAACTTGCATGCTAGGGCCTTTTGGCAGAGCTCCTGAAACACCGCCGTGAGATGTAGTGAACTTAGAATAGGAAACAATGACTAAAGTCTTGTAGCAGACCTCCTGCAATCTCAAGATCAGACAGAGTTAACACAGGTTAAGAAACAATGAGAACATTTTCAGTAAACTTACAGGTTATGGTCTTGTGGCAGAGTTCCTGCAATATCGATGTCAGATGCAGTGGCCACAGGCAAAGAAACAATGTAAAAATCTCAGTAACTTTGTAGCTTGGGGTCTTGAGGCAGAACTCCTAAATTACCAAGATGAGATGTAGTTAACACAGGCTAGAAGAAATAAGAAAAGTTTCAGTAAACTTGCAGGTTAGATTCTTGTGGCAGAAGTCCTGCAAAATCAACGTCAGACATTGTGGCTGCATGCTAAGAAACAATGACAAAAGTCTCAGTAAACTTGTAGGTTTGGGCTTTGTAGCAGATCATCTGTAATATCGAGGTCAGACGTAGTGACCACAAGGTATGAAACTATGACAACAGTTTCACTAAACTTGTAGTTTAGAAGCATGCGGCATAGCTCCTGCAATATAGATGTCACATGTACTGATCACAGGCTATGATAAAATGACAAAAGTCTCAGTAAACTTGTAATTTAGGGTATTGTGGCAGAGCTCCTACAATACTGATGTCAGATGTAGTGACCGCAGGCTATGAAACAATGACAAAAGTGTCAGTAACCTTGTTGGTTATGTCATGAGGCAGAGCTCCAGCAATAATGAGGTCCAACATAGTGACTGTAGCCTATGAAGGAATGGCAAAATTCACAGTAAACCTGTAGGGTAGGGCCTTGTGGCAGGACTCCTGCAATATCGAGCTTGGACATAGTGACCGCAGGCTACGAAACAATGTGAAAAGACAATAATCTTGTAGGTTAGGGCCTTGTGGCAGAGGTTTTGGAATATTGAGGTCAGGCGTAGTGACTACAAGGTATGAAACAATGACAAATCTCTCCGTAAGCTTGTAGGTTAGGGCATTGTGGCAGACATCTTACAATATCGAGGTCAGACATAGTAACCGTAGGGTATGAAGCAATGAGAAACCTCTCAGTAAACTTGTAGATTAGGGCATTGTGGTAGACATTGTACAATATCAAGGTGAGACGTACCGACTGAAGGCTATAAAAAAATGACAAAAGTCTCACTAAACTTGTAGGTTATGACCTTGTGGCAGAGCTCCTGCAATATCGAGGTCTGGCGTAGTGACCGCAGACTATGAAATAATGACAAAGGTATCAGCAAACGTACGAGTTAGGGCTTGTGGGAGAAGTCCTCCAATACCAAGGTCAAACATAGGGACCACAGCTACAAAACAATGAGAAATGTCTCAGTACACTTATAGGTAAGGGTCTTCTCACAGATGCCTTGCAATATTGAGGTTAGATGTAGTGACACCAGAGTATGAGACAGTGGCAAAAGACTCAGTAAACTTGTAGGATACAGCATTCTTGCAGAGCACCTGTAGTACCTAGGTTAGATGTAGTGAACTCAGCATAGGAAACAATGACAAAAGACTAAGTTAACTTGTAGGTTATAGTCTTGTAGCAGACATCCTGTAATACTAAGATCAGACATTGTTAAATCAGGCTAGGAAACAGTGCCACAATTCTCAGTAAACTTGCAGGTTAGGGACTTTTGAAGAACTCCTGCAATATTGAGGTCAGACATAGTGAATGCTGGCTAGGAAACAATGACAAAAGACTCATTAAACTTGGCAGAGATACTGCAATACCCAAGTCAGATGTAGTGGCCACAGGTTAGGAATTAATCACAAATGTCTCAGTAAACTTGTAAGTTGGGGACTTCTGGCAAAGCTCCTTCATTTCCTAAGTGAGACTTATGGAACACCGCTGAGTAGCCAATGAAAAGATTCTCAGCAAACTTGTAGGTTAGAGCCTTATGACAGAACTCCTGCAATGCCAACTTGAGATGTAGTGAACCCAGGATAGAAAACAATGCCGAAAGTCTCAGTAAAGCTGTAGATTAGGGTCTTGTAGCAGACCTCCTGCAATACCAGCATCAGACATAGTTAACGCAGGCTAGGAAACAATAACAGAAGTCTCAGTAATCTTGTAGGTTAGGGCCTTGTGGCAGAGCTCCTGCAATATTGACGTCTGATGTAGTGACTACAGCCTATGAAACAATGACAAATGTCTTAGTAAACTTCCAGGTTAGAGTCTTCTGGCAGAGGTCTTGCAATATGTAGGTCAGACATAGTGACCGCTGGTATGAAGCAAAAACAAAAGTGTTAGCAAAGTTGTAGGTTGGGCCCTTGTACCAGTGCTCCTGCAATATGGAGGTCAGATGCAGTGATCTCAGGCTATGAAAGAATGAAAAGAGTCTTATTAAACTTGTATGTTAGGGCGTTGTGTCAGAACTCCTGTCATATCGAGGACAGATGTAGTGAATGCTGGCTAGAAAACAATGACAAAACACTCAGTAAACGTGTAGGTTATGGCCTCGTGGCAGAGCTTCTGGAATACTGAGGTCAGACATAGTGAAGGCAGACCAGGAAACAATGAGAAGTCTCAGTTAACTCGAAGGTTATGGCCTTGTGGTAGAGCCCCTGCAATACTGAGGTCAGATTAGTGACCACAGGCAAGGAAACAATGATGAAATTCCCAGTAAGCTTGTAGGTTATGATCTTGTGGCAGAGCTCCTGAAATATTTGTTGTCAGACATACTGACTGCAGGCTAAGAAACAATGACAAAAGTCTCAGTATACTTGTAGGATAGGGCCTTGGAGCAGAGCTCCTGCAAGATCAAGATCAGACATAGAGACTGCAGGCTATGAACAATGACAAGAGTCTTAGTAGATTTGTATGTTAGGGCCTTGTGGTAGAGCTCTTGTAATATCAAGGTCAGATGTAGTGAATGCTGGCTGGGAAACAATGACAAAAGACTCAGTAAACTTGAAGGCTAGGACCTTCTGGCAGTACTTCTGCAATAAAGATGTCAGACATAGTGAAGGCAGACCAGGAAAGAATGACAAAAGTCTCAGTAAACTTGAAGGTTAGGGCCTTGTAGCAGATATTTTGCAATACCCAGGTCAGATGTAGTGACCACAGGTTAGGAATCAATCACAAATGTCTCAGTAAACATGTAAGCTGGGGACTTCTGGCAGAGCTCCTTCATTTCCTAAGTGAGACTTATGGACCACCGCTGAGTAGCCAATGAAAAGATTCTCAGCAAACTTGTAGATTAGAGCCTTATGACAGAACTCCTGCAATGCCGACTTGAGATGTAGTGAACCCAGGATAGTAAACAATGCCGAAAGTCTCAGTAAAGCTGTAGATTAGGGTCTTGTAGCAGGCCTCCTGCAATACCAGCATCAGACATAGTTAACGCAGGCTAGGAAACAATAACAGAAGTCTCAGTAATCTTCTAGGTTAGAGCCTTATGACAGAACTCCTGCAATGCCGACTTGAGATGTAGTGAACCCAGGATAGTAAACAATACCAAAAGTCTCAGTAAAGCTGTAGATTAGGGTCTTGTAGCAGGCCTCCTGCAATACCAGCATCAGACATAGTTAACGCAGCATAGGAAACAATTACAAAAGTCTCAGTAATATTATAGGCTAGTGCCTTGGGGCATAGCTGCTGGAATATCGAGGTCAGATATAGTGACTGCAAGGTATGAAAAAATGACAAAACTCTCAGTAACTTGTAGGTTAGGGCACCGTGGCAGACATCTTACAATATTGAGGGCAGACTTAGTGACCGCAGGGTATGAAACAATGATAAACTTCTCTCTGAACTTGTAGATTAGGGCATTGCAGTAGACATTGTACAATATCAAGGTGAGACATACTGAATGCAGGCTATAAAATAATGACAAATGTCTCCGTAAACCTGTAGGTTAGGGATTTGTGGCATAGCTCCTGCAATATTGAGGTCTGACATAGTGACTCCAGGCTATGAAACAATGACAAAAGTCTCAGTAATCTTGTAGGTTATGGCTTTGTGGCTGATCTCCTGCAATATCAGGTCAGATATATTGACCACAGACTATGAAACAATGACAACTGTATAACCAGGAACGAAACACAAAACCAGATAAGAAACAGTTCAATTGTACACAGCAGGTCCCCACCAAAATAAAATTCTTCCTTTTATTCACCAGTAGATTAAGCGCTTTCATCAGCTTGTAGCTAAAGACTTCATCAGAATCTACTCAAGCATACAGAAAGGTAACTTAAATAGTTACAAAACACACCACTTCACCAATTAATCAATTGTTACTTAAAAAGACATACTTTAAAACACAGTGCAATCCTTCAATGACCCCCCCCCCTTTTTTATAAGAAATTTCACAGTTGAATCTAAACCAAATAAGACTTAAGCTTTAAAACACAACTTATACTCCAATAAATCTCAGTAAACTTATAGGTTAGTGTCTTGTGGCAGAGCTTCTGCAATATCAGAATCAGACATGATGACCAGTGGCTATGAAATAATGACAAAATTCTCAGTAAATTATAGGTTAGGGCCTTGTGGAAGAGCTCCTACAATATCGAGATGTAGTGACTGCAGGGTATGAAAAATGACAAGAGTCTCAATAAACCTATAGGTTGAGGTCTTGTTGCAGAGGCCCTGCAATATCGAGGTCAGACATAGTGACAGCAGACTACGAAACAATGAAAAAAGTCTCAGTAAACTTGGTTACGGACTTCTGACAGAGGTCTTATACTTTGTAGGTGAGACATACTGACCTCAGGTGAGTAAACAATGACAAAAGTCTCAGAAAACTTTTGACAGAGCTCCTGCAATACCGGGGAGAGACATAGTGAACTCAAGATAGGAAACAATGGCAAAAGTATCTGTAAACTTGTAGGTTAGAGCCTAGTAGCAGATCTCCTGCAATACTGAGGTCAGACATAATGAAGGCTGGATAGGAAACTGAAAATGTTTCAGTAAACTGGTAGGTTAGGGTCTTGAGACAGAGCTCCTGCAATATCGAGGTCAGATGTAGTAACCCCAGGTTATGAAACAATGACAAAAGACTCAGTAAACCTGCCGGTTAGGGTTTTGTGGTGGAGCTCCTGCAATACTGAGGTCAGAAGTAGTGACCACAGGCTATAAAAAAATGACAAAAGTCTCAGTAAACGTACAAGTTAGGGCCTTGTTGCAGAGCTCCTGCAATATCATGGTTAGATGTAGTGACTGCAGGCTAAGAAACAATGACAGTAGTCTCAGTAAACTTGTAGGTTTGGGCCTTCTGGCAGAGCTCCTGCAATATCGAGGTCAAAAGAAGGGAGAGCAGGCTATGTGACAATGGCAAAAGTCTCAGTAAACTTGTGGGTTTGGGTCTTGTGGCAGAACTCCTGCAATATAGAGGTCAGACGTAGTAACTGTAGGCTAGGAGTCAATGACAAAAGTCTCAGTAAACCTATAGGTTGGGGACCTCTAGCAGAGCTCCTGCACTTTCTAGGTGAGGCTTAGTAATGACAGATGAGGAGACAATTACAAAACTCTTAGTAAACTTGTAGGTTAGGGCCTTGTGGCAGAGCTCCTGCAATACCACCATGAGATGTACTGAACTCAGGATAGGAAACAATGACAAAAATCTCCATAAACTTGTAGGTTACGGTCGTGTAGCAGACCTTCTGTAATACCAAGATCAGACAGAGTTTACAAAGTCTAAGAAACAATGGCAAAAGTCCCAGTAAACTTGTAGGTTATGGTCTTGTGGCAGAGGTCCTGCAATATCAATGTCAGATGTAGTGGCCACAGGCTAATAAACAATGTCAAATGTCTCAGTAACCTTGTAGCTTGGGGTCTTGAGGCAGAACTCCTGCAATACTGAGATGAGATGTAATTAACACAAGCTATGATAAAATAAGAAAAAAGTGTCAGTAAACTTGTAGGTTAGGGAGTTATGGCAGAGGTCCTGCAATATCGAGGTCAGACGTAGTGACTGCATGCTAAGAAACATTGGCAAAAGTCTCAGTAAACTTGTAGGTTAGGGCTTTGTGGCAGATCATCTGTAATATCGAGGTCAGACATTGTGACTGTAAGCTATGAAACAATAACAAAAGTCTCACTAAAATTGTAATTTAGAAGATTGTGGCATAGCTCCTGCAATATAGATGTCACACATAGTGACCACAGGATATGAAACAATGACAAAGGTCTCAATAACCTTGAAGGCTAGGGACTTCTGGCAGAACTCCTGCAATATCAAGGTCAGATGTAGTGATGTAGGCTATGAAAAAATGACAAAAGTCTCAGTAAACTTGTAGATTAGGGTCTTGTGGCAGAGCTCCTACAATATTGATGTCAGACGTAATGACCGCAGGCTATGAAACAATGTCAAAAGTGTCAGTAACATTGTTGGTTTGGGTCTTGAGGCAGAGCTCCTGCAATAATGAGGTCAGATGGTTTACTATCATTTGTTCGAATGGCAAAACATTTGCCGATCAAAACAACGAAAAGTAAAACTGAACAAAACATTCAGAATGGTCACAGTTTCAACCCAAATGCTCGACACATTTGAGTCGACATTGTTACCAAAATCATCATGTGATGGCCGTATAGGAGCTGATGTAAGTCAGACTCCTATATGACGTATCTCATTTTTGCAGGGGGGCTGTGCCTCCCTGTACTCCCCCTGTGTGGGACTACACCCCCCACAACCCTGCTACTAATATATTCTAACTCCAAGATCACACTACAGTGGGGATATAGTTGAATTTTCAATCCCCACTGTACCGTGATCTCCGTGCAAATAGTCGAATACACGTATGCGAATGCACTACTGCATTCACATAAGTGTATTCGACTATCCCATCCATTTAAAGTTTGTGCACGACATTCTGATTTTCGGCAGCAGTGCTGTCAACAGACTTTTGTTCGCACAAATGATAGTAAACCAGTCAGATGTAGTGACCACGGGTTACCTTCATTTTGCTGAAAGCTCATTTGACTGACACTCATTTGACTGAGACCAAATGACTGAAACTTCATTTCACTGACACTTCATTTCACTGACAGTTCATTTGACTGACAATTAGTACTGGCAGTGTCTAGAGCACTGTAAGGCAAGTAAATGGAATATGTCCTTTTCTCCACTGAAGTGCGACCCTGGAGTTAGTATATATAGTTAGGGGTGGGGTGGGGGCACAACCCCCCCACACTGGGGGGTGCGAGGGGCATAGTCCCCCACTTATTTTCATGTTATATTCTCTGCTTTTGGTTTTATGTTGTTTAGTTAACTGCTTGTATAGTTGCTAATGATAATTTGTTAATTGTATGTAAAATTTAAAAACTCACTGTGGAGCTTTTCTCCCCGGTTCTCCACTGAAAACGAGCCAAACCCTCAGCTGGACTAACCCTGTCAACAAATGTAAAATAAATAAATAAATAAACAAATAAATAAATACACCAGGTAGGCCCATTGTCTCAGAGAGGGGTTTCATCATAGAATCTCTTTCACAATTCCTGACGAAACATTTACAACCTTTATTAAAATGGGCTCTGTCTAGGATTCAGGACACCATGGAATTCCTGCAAATCCTTTCAGAGATGCAACTGGAGCCAGGCTGGGTGTTATGCACCTTAGATGTCTCTGCATTGTACACCAATATCCCCCATGGGCTGGGCTACAAGCACTTGAATATTGGCTATACAAGTCGGAACTATATCTACCAGGCTTTAACACTGTTCTGATTTGCCTTGCGGAACATGTTTTGGCCAAAAATGTGTTCTATTATCAAAATAAATGTTACTGGCAGATTCAGGGCACAGCTATGGGGGCGTCCTTTGCTCCCATTTATGCCGACCTTTTTATGGCCTATCCTGAGGAACATCTTATTTATGACAACACACGTAACATATATTTAGAGAAAACTGACATCTGGAGGCGTTATACTGACAACTGTTGGTTGGTATGGAGATCTGATATAGAGTATCTTTTGGAGTTTGTGGGATACCTCAATGACAATAAATGGGGAATACAGTTTACAGTTAACTATGATGTCCAGAGCATTACTTGTTTGGATGTTCTAGTCACTAGAAATCATAATCATACCCTAGGAACAGAGGTTTATCGTAAATACCCACAATATAACTCCCTTCTCCATGCTTCCAGTTTCCATCCACCACATATATGTAGGAACATTCCCAAATCTCAATTTCTTCAAATGAAGTGCATTTACTCACACCCAGACACTTATGAACAATTTAAGGAGGATTTCACTACTAGGTTTAAAAACAGAGGTTATCAAATGGGTAACATCCTCAATGCTAGGAACTAGGCATCGAAGCTTGATAGGAGGAATCTTTTAAGGTATAAAGACAAAAACAGGGGAATGAATCAGTAATCTGACTGGTAGCCACTTATGGAAGAAACACCAATATGTTATTGGACAGTGTCCAAAGACATTGGAACATTCTTTTAGAAGACAGTAGGCTTTCAGAATTTTTACAGGACAGATGTCTTTTTTCCTTTCGGAGAAGGAGAACTTTGGGCTCATATTTTAGTCATTTCAAACACAGTCCCTGGAACACTCAGGATTCCACACAAAGTACTCTGGTTGGTGACTTACTTGTGGGTTGTATCCCTTATGGACATTGCACTCATTGTCAGAGGGTTATAAAATCTAAGCAATTCACTAGCAAAAACACTGGAATTGTTTATGACATTAGTTTCTACGCCAGTTGTGGTACCGACTGGGTAATCTATCTCGCCACATGTACTTGCTCAGCCTTTTATGTAGGGCAAACTTCCAGACCTTTATGTTTACGCATATCTGAACACTGCAGTGATATTAGCACCAAGAAACCTAGTAATGCCCTTTATAAACATTCATTGACACACAGGAATGCAAATTTCAGGTTTATTGCTATAGATAGGATTGCAGGGAATAGGACCAATAAAGCTGGATGGCATGCAATACTAAACGCAAAAGAAAGGAAGTGGATTATTAAGTTGGGTGGTTTATTCCCACCAGGTCTCAATGAGAATTTGTGATGAACCAATGGGCTTCAACCTTGGTGGTATGTTGAGTATAAAATAGACCAATGGATTTATGTTATTTTTACTGACTGATGAAGGCTAGTTAATTTATGTAGCCGAAACTGGTCTGTTGTGTTGTTGCTCTCTTTATTTTTATTTTTGTTATAATAAAGCATTTATTAGCCCCAGTATGCTAGCCTCTTGTTTTACCATTTACTTAAAAATAAGACAAAGGCCCAAAAATAGGGACAATTTTTAAATATTGCTTTTGCAAACTTAGAAAGTTGGTAGAATTACAGGTTTTGCATTAGTATGTATTTTCTGAAGGGCATGAAGTTTGAAATTCAAATGTCTGTCATTATTTTCTAACTGCAATCTTTAATGATTTGCCACTAATTTGCCAGAAAGCCACAATTTTATGACTAAAGGAACAAAAATATAAGGCAAAAATCTGTACTGTGGTGAAGTATGCTTGCAATATCAACGTCAGACGTATTGACCACAGACTATAAAACAATGACAAATGTCTCACTAAACGTGTAAGTTAGGGCCTTGTTACAGACTATGAAACAATGACCAAAGTGCCAGTAATCTTGTAGGTTATGGCTTTGTGGCAGATCTCCTGCAATATTAGTTCAAATGTAGTGACCACAGACTATGAAACAATGACAAATGTCTTAGTAAACATTTAGGTTATGGTCTTTTGGTAGAGGTCTTGCAATATGTAAGTCAGTGATAGTGGCTGCTGGCTATGAAACAAAAACTAAAGTGTTAGTAAAGTTGTGGGTTAGGCCCTTGTGGCAATGCTCCTGCAATATGGAGTTCAGATGCAGTGATCTCAGGCTATGAAAAATGATGAGTCTTATTAAACTTGTAAGTTAGGGCATTGTGGCAGAGCTCCTGTCATATTGAGGACAGATGTAGTGAATGCTGTCTAGGAAACAATGACAAAACACTCAGTAAACTTGTAAGTTAGGGCCTCATGGCAGAGAGTCTGCAATACTGAGGTCAGACATAGTGAAGGCAGATCAGGAAACAATGAAAAAAGTCTCAGTAAACTTGAAGGTTATGGCCTTATGGTAGAGCTCCTTTAATACTGAGGTCAGACTTAGTGACCGCAGGCTAAGAAACAATGACAAAAGTCTCAGTAAACATGCAGGTTAAGGTCTTGCAGCAGAGCTCCTGCAAGATTGAGGTCAGACATAGAGACTGCAGGCTATGAACAATGACAAGAGTCTTAGTAGATTTGTATGTTAGGGCATTCTGGCAGAGCTCTTGAAATATCGAGGTCAGATGTAGTGAATGTTGGCTAGAAAACATTGACAAAAGACTCGGTAAACTTGTAGGCTAGGGCCTTGTGGCAGTACTTCTGCAATAAGGAGGTCAGACAAGGTTGAAGGCAGACCAGGAAAGAATGACAAAAGAGTCAGTAAACTTGAAGGTTAGGACTTTATGGCAGATTTCCTGCAAAACTAATGTCAGATGTAGTGACCACTGCCTATAAAACAATGACAAAAGTTTCAGAAGACTTGTAGGTTAGGGCTTTGTGGCAGATCTCCTGCAATGTGGAGGTCAGATATAATAATCACAAGCTATGAAACAATGAGAAATGTTTTAGTAAACTTCTAGGCTAGGGGACTTGTGGCAGAGCTACTGCAATATTAAGTTCAGACGTAGTGACCGCAGGCTAATAAACAATGACAGAAGTTTCAGTAAACTTGTAGGTTAGGGCCTTGAGCCTTGCAGAAGATCGCCAGGAATATCAATGTCGGATGTGGTGAACGTAGGCTATGAAACAAGCACAAAAGCCTCAGTTATCTTGTAGGTTAGGGTTTTGTGGCTCAGCTTCTGTATTATGGAAGTCAGACATAGTGACTGCAGGCTACAAAACAATGAGAAATGTCTCAGTAAACATGTAAGTTAGGGCCCTGTGGCTCAGCTTTGGCAATATCAAAGTCTGATGGAGTGACCACAGACAATGAAGGAATGACAAGAGTCTCAGTAAACTTACAGGTTAGGGTCTTGTGGCAGAGCTTCTGCAATATCAAGATCAGACATAGTGACTACAGGCTATGAAACAATGACAAAACCCCCAGTAAAGTTGTAGGTAAGCACCTTGTGGAAGAAGTCCTACAATATCAAGTTGAGATGTAGTAGTAGGGTATGAAATATGACAAGAATCTCAGTAAACTTGTAGGTTAGGGCCTTTTGGCAAAGTTCCTGAAATATCGAGGTGAGACGTAGCGACTGCAGGCTGTGAAGCAATTACAACAGTCTTATTAAACTTGTAGGTTAGGGCCATCTGGCCGAGCTTCTGCATTACTGAGGTTAGACATAGTGACCAAAGGCTATGAAACAATGACAAAAGTCTCAGTAAACTTGTAGGTCAGGACCTTGTTGCAGAGCTCCTGCAATATAGACATCAGATGTAGTGTCTGCATGCTGTGAAAAAATGACAAAAGTCTCAGTAACCTTTAGGGTTATGGGGCTTTTGGAACAGATCCTGCAATATTGAGTTCAGATGTACTGACCAAAGGTATGAAAAAAAAATGACAAAAGTTTAAGTAAACTTACAGATTAGCGTCTAGTGGCAGAAGAAGTCCTTCAGTATCATCATATTTAGTGACTTTTGGCTATGAAAGAATGTCAAAAGTCTCAGTAACCTTGTCGGTTAGGGTCTTGAGGCAGAGCACCTGCAGTAATGAGGTCCAACATAGTGACTGAAGCCTGTGAAACAATGATAAAATTCACTGTAAACTTGTAGGTTAGGGCCTTGTGTCAGAGCTCCTGCAATATCAAAGTCAGATGTAGTGACCGTAGGCTACGAAACAATGAGAAAAGTCTCAGTAAACTTGTAAGTTATGGTCTTGTGGCAGAGCTCCTGCAATAACGATATCAGACTTAGTGAATGCAGCCTATGAAAGAATGTCAAAAGTCTCAGTAAGCTTGTAGCTTAGGGTCTTGAGGCAGAGCTCCTGCAATACCAAGATCAGACATAGTTAACACAGGCTAAGATAGAATGACAAAAGTCTCAGTAAACCTGTAACTTAGGGAGTTGTGGTAGAAGTCTGGCAATATTGACGTCACACATAGTGACCACAGGCTAAGAAGGAATGACAAGAGCATCAGTGAACTTGTAGGCTAGGGTCTTCTTGCAGACCTGCAATACAGAGATCTGACATAGTTAATGCAGGCTAGGAAACAATGACAAAACTCTCAGTAAAGTTGTAGGTGAGGGTCTTGTGGAAGAGCTTCTGCAATACTGAGATCAGACGTAGTGAAGTCAGGCTAGGGAACAGTAACAAAAGTCTCAGTAAACTTGTATTTTGGGACTTGTGTAGAGCTCCTGGAATATCAAGGCCAGCTGTAGTGACCACAGGCTAGGAAACAATGACAAAACTCTCAATAAACCTGTAGATTACAGCATTGTGGCAGAAATCCTACAATATCGAGGTAAGACATAGTGATAGCAGCCTATAAATCAATGACAAAAGTCTCAGTAAAGTTGTAGGTTAGGGCTTATGGCAGAGGTCCTGCAATATCGATAGCAAATGTAGGGACCACAGGCTATGAAACAACGATGTCTCAGTAAACCTGTAGATTAAGGTCTAGTAGCAGACCTACTCCAGTAATGAGATCAGGCTTAGTTAACACAGGCTAGTAAACAAAGACGACATTCTCAGTAAACTTGTAGGTTACAGACTTCTGGCAGAGCTCCTACAATACTGATGTCAGATGTAGTGAATGCTGACTAGGTAACAATGACAAAAGAATCAGTAAACTTATCAGTTAGGGCCTTGTGTCAGAGCTTCTGCAATACTGAGGTCAGATGTAGTGACCTCTAGTTATGAAATAATGAGAGAAGTCTCAGTAAACCTGTAGGTTTGGGCTTTGTGGCAGTGCTCCTGCAATACTGAGGTCAGACGTATTGAGCACAGGCTATGAAACAATGACAAAAGTCTCTGTAAACTTGTGGGTTAGAGCCATTGGGCAGAGCTCCTGCAATACCAAGGTCAGACATGGTGACCACAGGCTAGGAATTAAAGACCAAAGGTCTCAGTAATCTTGTAGGTTGAGGACTTTTGGCAGAACTCCTGCACTTCCTAGGTGAGACTTAATGACCAAAGGTGAGGGACAGTGACTAAAGTCTCAGCAAACTTGTAAGCTAAGGCCTTGTGACAAAGCTTCTGTGATACTGACGTGAGATGTAGTGAACCCAGGATAGGAAACAATGACAAAAGTCTCAGTAAACTTATAGGTTGGGGAATTCTGTCAGATCTCCTGCACTTCCTAGAGGTGAAACTTAGTAATGACAGGTGAGGAGACAATGACAAAACTCTCAGTAAATTTGTAGGTTAGCACCTTGTGGCAGTGCTTCTACAATACCACTGTGAGATGTACCGAACTCAGGATAGGAAACAATGACAAAAGTCTCTGTAAACTTGTAGGTTAGGGTCTTGTTGCAGACCTACTGCAATACCAAGATCAGACAGAGTTAACACAGACTAAGAAACAATGACAAAAGCCCCAGTAAACTTGTAGGTTATGGTCTTGTGGCAGAGATCCTGAAATATAGATGCCTGATGTAGTGGCCGCAGGCTAGGAAACAATGTCAAAACTCTCAGTAACTTGTAGCTTAGGATCTTGAGGCAGAAATCTTGCAGTACTGAGATGAAAAACAGTGTTAACAAAGGCTATAATAAAATGAGTAAAGTCTCAGTAAACTTGTAGGTTAGGGACTTGTGGCAGAGGTCCTTTAGTACTGAGGTCAGACATAGTGACCACTGCCAATGTAATAATGGCAAACATCTCAGTAATTTTGTAGGCTAGGGAACTGTGGCAGAGCTCCTGCAATATTGAGGTGAGATATAGTGTCCACTGGCTATGAAACAATGACAAAAGTCACAGTAATTTGTGGATTAGTGCCTTGTGGGAGACCTCCTGCAATACCGAGGACAGATATAGTGACCGCAGGCTATGAGACAATGACAAGAGTCTCAGTAATCTTTCAGGCTAGAACATGAGGCAGACATTCTTCAATACTGAGGTCAGATGTAGTGACCTTAGGCTATGAAACAATGACAAATGTCTGAGTAAACTTGAAGGTTAGGGACTTGTGGCAGAGCTCCTGCAATATTAATGTCAAACGTAGTGACCACAAGCTATGAAACAATGATAAAAGTCTCAATAAACTGGTAGGTAGGGTCTTGTGACATAGTCCCTGCAATATCGAGTTCAGACGTAATGACTGCAGGCTATGAAACAATGACAAAAGTCACAGTAAACTTGGAGGTTAAGGCCCAGTCGCAGACCTCCTGCAATACTAAAGTCATAAGTAGTGACCACTGCCAATGTAACAATGGCAAAAGTTTCAGTAATCTTGTAGGCTAGGGAAATGTGGCAGTGGTTTTGCAATATCAAGGTAAGATGTAGTGTTCACAGGCTATAAAACAATGGTAAAAGTCACAGTATACTTGTGGGCTACAGCGTTGTGGGAAACCTCCTGCAATATCAAGCTCAGATGTAGTGACCACAGGCTATGAGACAATGACAAGAGTCTCAGTAATCTTTCAGGGTAGGACCTTGAGCCAGACGTCCTTCAATACTGAGGTCAGACATGTGACATTAGGCAATGAAAAGATTACAAAAGTCTCAGTAAACTTTAAGGTTAGGGACGTGTGGTAGAGATCCTGTAATATAAATGCCAAATGTAGTGACCCCAAACTATAAAACAATGACAGAAGTCTCAATAAACTTGCAGGTAGGGTCTTGTGGCAGAGCTCCTGCAGTACTGAGTTCAGACGTAGTGACTGCAGGCTTTGAAACAATAACAAAAGACTCAGTAAACTTGTAGGTCATGGTATTGTGCCAGGGCTTTTGCAATATCAGTGACAGACATAATGCCTGTCAGCTATGAAATAATGAAAAATGTTTCAGTTATCTTGTAGGGTAGGGCTTTGTCGGCAGAGCTCCAGCAATATCAAGGTCAGAAGTTGTGACCGCAGGCTAGGAAACAATGACAAAATTCTCAGTAAACTTGTAGGTTCGGGACTTATGGCTCTGCCATAAGTCTACATCTCACCTCAAAATTGCCGAAGCTCTGCCATAAGTCTACATCTCACCTCAAAATTGTCAAAGCTCTGCCATAAGTCTACACATTCAGGCTTTGAAACAATGACGAAATTCTTAATACATTTAGAGGTTAAGGCTTGAGGCAGAGCTCAGGCAATATCGAGGTCATATGTAGTGACCGCAGCCTAGGAAAAAATGACAAAAGTCTCAGTAAACTAGTAAGCTAGGGTGTTGTGGCAGAGCTCCTGCAATATTAATGTCGGACATTGTAACTGCAGGCTATGAAACAATAATAAAAGTCTGAGTTAACTTGTAATTTAGAGCCATTTGGCAGAGCTTCTGCAGTATTGAGGTAAGACGTAGTGACTGTAGGCTAGGAAAAAAATTAGAAAGGTTTCAGTGAACTTGTAGGGTAGATCCTTGTGGCAGAGCACATGCAATGTCACATTCAGATGTAGTGACTGCAGTCTAAGAAACAATGAGAAAAGTCTCAGTGAACTTGTACATTAGAGCTTTGTGGCAGAGCTTCTGCAAAATCGAGGTCAGATGTGACCTGGGACTTTGAAACAATGAGAAATTTTCTAAACATGTAAGTAAGGACCTTGTGGTAGATATCCTGCAGTAACGAGGTCAGATGTAGTGACATTAGGCTATCAAACAATGACAAATGTCTCAGTAATCTTGTAACTTAGGGTCTTGCGGCAGAGTTCCTACAATATTAAGGTCAGACGTCATGACCGCAGGCTAGGAAACAATGTCAAAAGTCTCAGTAAATGCATAGGTTAGGGCCTTGTGGAAGAGCTCTTGCAATATCGAGGACAACCATAGTGACCACAGGCAAGGAAACAATGACAAACTGAGGAAACTTGTTGGCTAGGGCCTTGTGGCAGAGCTCCTGGAAAACTGAGGTCAGAAGTAGTAACCACAGACTAGGGAACAATGACAAAAGTCTCAGTAAACTTGTAGGTTAGTGCCTTGTGGCAGAAGTCCTTCAGTAATGAGGTCAGATGCAACTGCAGGCTAGAAAACAATGACAAATCTCTCAGTAAACTTGAAGGTTGGGGCCTTGCAGCAGATCTCCTGTAATAATAAGGTAAGAAGTAATGACTGCAAGCTATAAAACAATGACAAGAATATGAGTAAACTTACAGGTTAGGGCCTTGTGCTGGACCTCCTGCAATACTGAGGTCAGACGTAGTGACTGCAGGCTATGAAACATTGCCTTAATTTCAGTAACACTGTAGGTTAGGGCCTTGTGGCAGAGCTCCCGCAATATCAAAGTCAAACATACTGACCGCATGCTATGACATAATGAAAAGCGTCAGTAATCTAGTAGGTTTTGGCCTTGTGGCAGAGCTCCTCCAAAATCAAGGTCAGATGTATTGAGTGCAGGCTATAAAACAATGACAAAAGTCTCAGTAAACTTTTAGAATTGCGCCTTTTTGCAGAACTCTTAAAATGTCAAGGTCAGATGTATTGACTGCAGGCTATCAAAGAACAAGAAAGGTTTCAGTAAATTTTAGGTTAGGGTCTTGTGGCAGAGCTACTGCAATACAGAGGTCAGATGTAGTGATCGCAGGCTTTGAAACAAGCAAAAAAGTCTCAGTAAACTTATAGTTTAGAGCCTTCTGGCAGAGCTTTTACAATACTGAGGTCAGATGTACTGAAGACAGGCTAGGAAACAATGTTGAGTGTCTCAAAAACCTGAAATTTAGGGCCTTACTGCAGAACTCCTGTAATATCAAAATCAGACAGAATGACCGCAGGTGAGGAAATAATGACAAAAGTCTCAGTAAACTTCAAGCTTCTTGCCTTGTGGCAGAGTTCATGCAGTATTTAGGTCAGATATAGTGACCGCAGGCTAGGAAACAATGACAAACGTCTCAGTAATCTTGTAGGTAAGGGCCTTGTGGAAGGGCTTCTGCAACATCGACGTCAGACATAGCGACCGCAGGCTATGAAACAATGACAAAAGTCTCAATAAATATGTAGGTTAGGGTCTTGTGGAAGATCTGTTGCAATATCAAAGTCAACCATAGTGATCATAGGCAAGGAAAGAATGACAAAAGTCTAAAGAAACTTGTTGGATAGGGCCTTGTGGCAGAGCTCCTGCAATACTGAAGTCAGGCGTAGTAACCACAGGCTAGGAAACAATGACAAAAATCTCGGCAAACTTGCAGGTTAGGACCCAGTTGCAGAGCTCCTGCAATATTGAGGTCATAAACAGTGTCCATTGCCAATGTAACAATGGCAAAAGTCTCAGTAATCTTGTAGGCTAGGGAATTGTGGGAGATCAACTTCAATATCAAGGTAAGATGTAGTGTCCATAGGCTATGAAACAATGACGAAAGGCACAGTAAACTTGTGAGTTAGGGCCTTGTGGGAGACTTCCAGCAATATCAAGGTCAGGTGTAGTGACTGCAGGCTATGAAACAATGATAAGAGTCTCAGTAATCTTTCTGGGTAGGACCTTGAGGCCGACGCCTTTCAGTACTGAGGCCAGACATAGTGACCTTAGGCTACGAAAAAATTACAATTGTCTCAGTAAACTTTAAGGTTAGGGACTTTTGGTAGAACTCCTGCAATATCAATGCCAATTGTAGTGACCGTAGCCTAGGAAACAATGCCAAAAGTCTCAGTAAACTAGTAGGCTAGGGTGTTGTTGAAAGAATAATAGTAACTGTTGCTAGCATGATTATTAGTCTGAATAAAAAGCTGCAATAATGATATGAAATATAACGGGTTAATTTAGAAATAGTATAAAATGCTGAAAAATAGAAAGTAGTAAGTGTGCTGGCATAGCTTAATTAGATTTTGGCATCCATGTAAAGGAGTTTGTTGTTGAGAAACAAAGTTTGTAAAAATAACTGCGCAGAAAGCAGCTGGAAGGACATCAATGATGTAAAGAGATGTAACATCAAGTTTGAGATAGTGCTGGAACACCACGTTTCAGATAATGCAAGGCTGAGTTTCCATGAATCATCAAACTACAAAGAACCAAGGACAAAGGAACAAAGGAAAACTGTTATACAAAGAAAGAACTGTTATACATCAAACTCTGAGAAAAAATATCAGACGTTTTGGTATAAATATGGGTGTGTATAAACAAGCTTTGGGAATTTGCCATAGAGAGCTGACAGCATCTGTGTTGCATGCTTGTAGAGCCAAAAGGAGAATGTAACAGTAAAGCGTATTAACTGAAGCGGTGTCTCTGTGTATTTATTGTACTCAGTACAATACAGTAATAAGACTAGTTAATTACAGTAATAAGACTAGTTAATTACAATAAATAGTTAAACTGTGGTATGCATGCATGTAAATGCAAGTAACAGCAAGAAACCCACAGGAAGACGTCATATCATTTTTCAATGGTGAGCCACAGTTAATGGACTGAATGGTTTCTTACTGTGACAACTACAGCTTCTTTTTTTATTTTATTCAGTTAGTACGCTCCATTCCAGTGCAAATGTTTGCACCTTCTTCTGCACAGTCTCCAGTAGCAGAACAGTGCATCTCTGCAGATTCCACAGGTCCTGTACATTCACACAACTGAATCTGCCAGCTGTGTTTGACCACCTTTTGAGAGAATCAACAAGGGACTTTCCACACTTTCTCGAGGGAAGATTTAGGTTCATAGGTTCATAGGTTCATACTAAGCTATCTGCCCTAGGGCATTTATAAGCCTAGCCAGAGTGTGTTTGGCTTTCACTACCCATTTTAAATTAATTTTGCTATGCCCTTTTTCGAGGTTAGTATATTGTGTCTCTGTCTAACAGTGACACAGAAGTGATACCTGGGGTAAACCTACGATCTCCCGTCCACTCATCAAGATTCCTCTTGAAGAGAGTCAATGAGGAACTCTGCCTAACCTGGACTGGGATTTTACTTCAGAGTGAAGGGAGCCTCTGGGTTATGAATCTGTCCCTCCAGTATGTCCTATTTATTTCAGTGCTGAGGTTCAAGTCTCTCGAGCGCGTAGCTCAATGGGATTTGGATTTTCTGAGGTGCAGCATGTCCATTAATTCCAGGTTGGACATGGCTTTATATGTCAGGCACAGATCACCTCTGAGCATGCGGTATGCCACTGAGTAGAGCTGGAGTTTCTTTAACCGGGCAGCATATGGCATCTGTTTGAGCCCTTTGATCCTCTTGGTGAGGTACTTTTGGGGTCTTTCCAGTTGCTGCAGGTGTCTGGTAAGGTACATCCCAAAAGGGGCATTGTACTCAATTATGGGCCTGATGAGGGATGAGTAAAGAGGCACGATGACCTCCCCTGATCTAGATGTGAATCCCTTCATGATTAGGTGGGCTATATAAAATGTTTTTCTAACCACTTTGGCCACGTGGTTGTCAAATGAGAGATTGCTATCAACTTGGGTACCCAGGTCCCTAATTACTTCTTCTGTACTTAATGGATTACTACCTATGTGGTAATTTGTGGACACTTTGTTTTTGCCAAAGGGGATGACTATACACTTTTTGGCGTTTAGCTTGAGGCCATGGTTCTGGCACCAGTTGTCTGTTTCTATGAGGCCCTTTTGGAGGATGCTTGTGTCGGATGGAGAGTCGATTATGGCGCCCAGTTTGCAGTCATCTATGAACTTGGTCAACCACAGTCCTTCCATGTTGGCTTGTACCTCTGAGAAATATATATCGAACAAGAGAGGTCCCAGGACTGAGCCTTGTGGGATGCCACTTGTAACTGGTTTGGAGTCTGACATGGCTCCAGCAATTCTAACCATGTGGGTTCTGTCCTTGAGCCAGTTTGCAACCCATCTAGTGACATAGGGGTTTATATTTAAGCTGGTGAGCTTATCTATAATTATAAACAAAACCAGGAACCGGCACAATGAAGGTTGTCCAAAGTAGGAGACCAAAAACCGGTTGTAAATTAAACCAGAATTTATTGTATCCAACGAAAAAACACCAATGAACAGCATCCAAATCTTTTAGTTAAACCATACAAACATTAAGCGCTTTCGTCTCCGCACCATGTACATACCCAATGTACAATTATACACTATACATACATTTATTTTACTTTTTACAAAACTTAAGTGTGAATTCATTAAGTGATTGTAACAAAAAGTTTATTTTAACCTCATGTATGAAGAAATTTTTTTACCGTGGAATTGAAACAATTTTCATTATGTTTTGCCTTACAGTAACGTAAAATCAGTTATGTAATTGATCATTGTAATTGTTTAAAGATCATTGGGTTAACGATTTGAATTAAGACCAACAGCCTGTATATTCGGCAACCAATGTTCACTAAGCTTTATTCTGATGACGTCTCCGGGTGCGGAGATGAAAGCGCTTAATGTTTGTATGGTTTAACTAAAAGATTTGGATGCTGTTCGTTGGTGTTTTTTCGTTGGATACAATAAATTCTGGTTTAATTTACAACCAGTTTTTGGTCTCCTACTTTGGACAACCTTCATTGTGCCGGTTCCTGGTTTTGTTTATAATTGTTGGCTGAGTGTTCTACAAGCTTATCTATAATGCCCGAGTGGGGTATTGTATCAAAGTCTTTTGCGAGGGCCAGGTAGGCTGTGTGGACCACCTTCCCCTCGTCAATGGCCTTGGTGACTGTTTCAAAGAAATCGACCAGGTTTAAGAGGCAGGATCTGCCCTTAACAAAGCTGAACTGGGTAGGATCCAGTGTCTGTAGGTCCCCAATATCTTTATTTATGAGGTCCATGATGATCCTTTCCATAGCTTTGCAGACCAAGCAAGTCAGGCTTATGAGGCGATAGTTTTCAGGATCTGTTGAGGCCCCACCTTTGTGGAGAGGGACCACTGTTGCTGTATGCCACTCTTTGGGTGCATATCCTGTAGTAAGGCTGAGATTGAACAGTAGTTTTATGTTTGGGTTTAGCTCTTCTTGGAGTTCATGTAGGACACAGCGCGGGACACCGTCTGGTCCCATTGATGCTGTGTTTTTTGCTTTGGAGAGGGCGGCTCTTACCTGAGCAAATGAGATGTCAGGGGGCAGCACTCTGCTGGGATAGATATTTGTCCTTTTGGTGGGGGGGGGGTTGTGCTGAACCTGTCAGCTGGGATGTTGGCAATGTCTGTGGGTTTGATGTATTTTTTGTCATTTTGGACTAATTCTGAGCATATCTGGGAATTCCCACCCAAGTTCCTAACATAACTAAAGAAAGCCTTGTGATTATCCTTAGTGTCCTGTGCAATTTTTCTCTCGAAGCTGGCCTTAGATGATTTTATGAGTGCCCATAGTTTTTTGCTAATACTGATCAGAGATGCCTTCCCTTTTTGGGGTTTTGCTCTATCATGTAGTAGCTTCCTCCTTCTATTGTATAGTTTGTTTATGGCTGGGGTCCACCAGACAGGACGCCTGCCTTTGGAGGATTGGGTCTTGGTTTTATTTGGGATTGCATGATCCATGCATTCCTGAAGGTGTTCATAGAATGCGTTTATAAAGGATTCTGTGGTCTGGGCCGTATTTTCCACAGGCCCGGGGGCTTTGAAGGATTCCACCTTGGTTTTGAGAAGTGTGAAATTTGCTTTAGAGAAGTTTTTCACTGTGGTTTTCTGGGCAGGGGGTGGGGTTGGGATGTGAATATCCAGTGAGATTAGTTTATGGTCTGATCTTACCAGTGAGGGATACACTTCTAGACTGGAGCATAGAGTCCCCATGTTGGTGATGATCAGGTCCAGTATGTTTTCCCCTCTTGTGGGAGTGGTAACAAGTTGTTCCATAGCATTTGAGTTTATAAATTCTAGGAACCTTTGGGCTAGGGTGTTGGAGCTAGAGTAATGCTCCCAGTCTATGTTTGGGTAGTTGAAGTCACCCTATATAGTGGTGTTTGGAGAGACCTTCATATTTTCCAGTGTTCCCAGGAAGGCAGAGTGGAGTTCCTGGGTTTGGGAGGGTGGTCTTTAGCAGGCTATAAACTGGAAGGCAGTTTTACCCACTGTTAGTTGCACATGGATAGTCTCTGATGCTTTGTGCTGTGCCATCAACCTGGAGGTGTGGGTATCTTTGACGAATATTGATACTCCCCCTCCTTTTGTGGTTTGGTCCAAGTTTTGGGGCTGAAATGCATAGTATGAGGTATAACCTGTTAGTGCTGGGGTACTCTCGGAAGCCTTGAACCAGGTTTCTGTTACTGCACAGATATCGATGTTCTCCATGCTAAGGAGAGTTTCGAGTGTGTGCATCTTGAGGTTTAGACTTCTGGTGTTGAGTAGCATTACTCTTAGTTTCTTATCCCTTGTGATACCTATGGAGGTGGGTTTGTCTTTTGAGCCTTGCCTAAAAAAGGCACTATGGGGGAAGCAAGAGCCTTTGCCAATATCTGAAAGCCCAGGGGTGACAGGTGCAAGCCGTCCCTAGCGAAGCATCATGGCTTGTCGAGCATGTCATCCCAGGCTGACAGGCATTTGATCCCCTTTGAATGACACCAATACTTAAGCCAATTGTTGAAACTGATCATCTTGCAATCATATTGTGGCATCATTCTTGGTGAAGGTAAGATGCTACTCAAGGTCAGGGTCATACCGGCCTGGGCTACATGCTCAGTGAGCTCCTCTATGTCTCTTTTCATGTAGTCCAGGGAGGAACATCTTGGGTCATTCATACCAGCATGGACAATGACCGAGTCATATTTGTACTTGCCTTGGAGTGACCTGAGTGCTTGTGTTATGTGACGGATCCTAGCGCCCGACAAGCAGCTCACCGTGACCTTCTCCTTGTTCAGCCTGGAGAGCGGGGTGTCAGTGTGCCTGACGATAGAGTCACCTATTACAAGTGTATCAGGTGTGTTGTTTAGCCTTAAGGGCTGTGACTGTTCGGCACACTGGCTTTGTGAGCTATGTGTTGCACGTGTTTTGTTTTGGGGTAGTGGTTGTTTGGGTGTCTGCTTTGGAGGTCTCTGCTGCTTAAACAGATTTTTATTTAGAGCCTCCGAGTTTGTTTTTGTGTGTTTATGATCACCTTCCACACAGAAACTGGTAATTCTCTTTTTGTTTCTCATTCTACAGCATGCATGCCATAAACAAAAGAACTGTAAAGTGTAAGACTACCTTTCAGGTAGAGAGTAATAATAGTCCAGCACATGTATGGTCAGGATTTAAAGATTGGTATAAACATAACTGTAGCACATGTAGTACTTTACTAGGTAAAGTTCATGTCAATGCTTTATGTACGTTTGACTGGTATCTTAAACAGCAACATCATTTGCATGACAGTAAACGTTTATTTTGCAAGTTATATAAAACTGCTTTCTGTGTGCAATGTCATAAATGTGTCACCACATGTAAAATGTTAATTTCAGAGTCACAATATCAGTCAAGTCAGTTATTTAGCAAATCTTCTGTACATCTTGCTAGACAAAAGTGGCATAAAACCACTTCACACTACAAAACAGATAAAAACAGAGATATGAGGTTCATGGTAAACTTACAAACATTTAATAAACTTCTAAGACACAGTCAGTGTGAATTCAAAAAGTTCAGACAACATATGCAAACACTTTTTCAGAAGTGCATAAGAGCTTTAAAGTCAGCAAAACAGAATACTGACAAATATAATCTGGTTAGTAAAGAGTTAAAGCAACAGCAGTTAACTATGCTGATAAGAAATAATTTACGAAATACTATTCTACATTTAGAAAATGGTTAAGCATACACAGCACAATCTTTCATTCAGTTAAAGTAAGGCACTTAAATAGTGATTT
This sequence comes from Protopterus annectens, assembly GCF_019279795.1. Taxonomy (NCBI): domain Eukaryota; kingdom Metazoa; phylum Chordata; order Ceratodontiformes; family Protopteridae; genus Protopterus; species Protopterus annectens. The sequence goes on along the minus strand of NC_056739.1, from coordinate 562,747,485 downwards.
TAAAACCATTTCAAATAAAAAAAAAACAGTTCTAGGGCATAGAAATCAAATATCAAATGAGAGTAGTTAAACACAGTAAAGATATGACATCACAAGACTGACATGTATGTATTTTCTTTTCACCTAAAGTGCAACAAAAGGCGCACAACAGCAGCTGTAAATCATGTACATATATCTGTTTTAAGCATGTGTTAGTTAAGACAGTATCTTTAGTTTCTTACAATATTTTGTAATTGTATAAGAGCATAAAAATAGCAAAAACTCCAGCAAAAACAGTATTCAAAAGCAATATTATGCATAGTTAGGCAAGTCAATGTTTATTACAACTGCATTCTAATATCAGGTTGCAAGTATATTAACAAATGATTGAAGGTACGAGTAAGTGCTGAAGGAGTTATGGGTTAAGCGTCTGGAATGCGCAGAAAGAAAAAAAGTAATGTGAACTCAAATCTTTCCAGGCTGGAATGCGGAGTTACAAGAAAAAATGTTACTGGCACTAACATTTATAACGTCAAGGAAACAAGTCTTGTCACCAAGCCAAATAGCTTACGTTTTTCTAAAACATTATTTTTAAGTTTTTACGTACTTAACAATAAGAAGTCTGAGTGTGTGTAGTAAGTTGGATTTTGGAATGTTGGGAATTTTTGTATAATAGTTATGTAAATAGTCTCTTCTTATCTCTTTCAGATAAAAGTAAAATGTGGTTAAGCACGGGGAGTGGTCTGGGAGAGGTGGCTGTCACTATTCTTTTCTATTGTTATAAACTTACCTTAACAAAAAAAAAAATAATCGTATCTGCTATCAGTCCTGTTACTTATTGCTTTACAAGCTAACAACCCCTATATATGTAAATTCCTTTAACCCTAACAATAAGGATTTGACACTATCATCTCACTAATTACTTGTGTAAATGGTATTGATAGATTCATGGAACATAAAAGGCTTACAAAATAAAAGAAAAAAGAACCTAGTACTCTACTTAATTCAAAAATCTACATTTGAAATTAAACCAACAGTTTCCAAAGCCAAGAACAATCCACGACCAAGCAGGCAGCCAAATAATCCTCTACTTTATTATAAAACGTAAATCAAACTTCTCACTATGGACAAAACAGTAAATCAAGCGCTTTCGCCTGATAAATATCAGGCTTTATCAAGACAATGTATACTGGATGTGCTCACATTTAAATACATTTAGTATTGATTTACTGTTTTGTCCATAGTGAGAAGTTTGATTTACGTTTTATAATAAAGTGGAGGATTATTTGGCTGCCTGCTTGGTCGTGGATTGTTCTTGTTCTTAATTTGAAATTACTCTTATCCAAGAAATGCACATGACAAATGATCAATGGGTTAATGACATTAGAAAGAAATGGATAAAACAAACAACTGCGGGGAATAGCACAACCTCCAAAGGGGTAGCAATAATTATCAAACAATCTTTCAAAGGATCAATAAAAAACACTGGCTGGGATTCAGAAGGCAGATGGTGTTACCTAACATGCTCCATCCCGTCCTACAAAAGAGAAATACTTATACTAAATGTCTATGGATCTTGCTTGCACCATTCCTCTTTCCTGTATGAAATATACTTACTCATTGAAAAATTCCATGATCATCTAATGATCCTCGGCAGAGACTGGAACATGACCATCAGACCTGAACTAGACAGATCCTGTAAAATTAAAAAAATTACTAACACTATTAGAGACATAATGGATGATTTTGACTTGTTTGATCCTTTTGAACTCTTTAGAAAAGACCCCTCTATTATTAAGTACACATTTTTCTCAACTTACCACAAATCCTGGTCCAGGATAAACTTTTTCTTAATCTCATCATCCTTTTCTTTCTATGAAATAATATATAGCAGTGACCCTAGAACTATCTCCGACCATGCCAAAATCAACCTTAGCTGAAATATCTTCAAACCTAATTATGAGAACTGCATCCCTTCAAACTGGTCCCTTAATCCAAATCTCTTGAACAATATGACTCTTCATCGAGAAATCCAAGAATTCCTCTCACAGACAATTACCTCCTTTGAAAAATCCGATATACCCCTAGACGTACAATGGGTGGCAGCTAAAACTACTTTAATAGGTACCCTTATTCAAAAAGCCTCACTAATAAAAAACAATCTATATCACATGCTCTAGCACTAGAAACAGAACTAAGAGAACTAGAATTCGAGCTGCAAACTAAGTTCTCTTTAGACATTGAAAAACAGATGGTCACCATTCAGAAGCAATTACATGAACTACACCTAAATCAATACTCTCTTATGGAGTCCAGACTTATTCACAAGTATGCCGAATGGGTGCAAACGCCTTCCAAGATCCTGGCATGGATAATAAATGTCAAACCCCCTCCTACCACAATAAAACAAATTAACTATAAGGGCCATTTTCTCTTCACAGATGAAGAAATCATACATGTATTTCAAGAAGTGTACGAGGAAATTTATGGACCTCAAGCACTTGATTCAGAAAGTCTTAATGACACTTTCCTAAATGAATTACAGTTTCCAACAATAAGTGACATTCAAACAAATTTACTAAGGGCGCTCATAACCAAGAATGAACTATAGGTGGCCATTAACAAACTGAAACCAAGTAAAACCCCAGGCCCAGACGGCTACGTGTCAGAAATCTACAAATCTTTTAATCAGGTACTAGCCCCCATTCTGCTTAAAGTCTATAACCACATAACCCAGTTTGGTATATCTGACCTATATATTAATAATTCCAGGACCATTTTTATTCAAAAATCAATCGACAATAACTTCAACACCAATGACTTTAACCTTGACATAAAAATTTTATCTTCTATTCTAGCAAATAGACTAAAAATGTATTACCGCATATTCTATCTCATGACCAACTTGGTTTCATGAACAATAGGCATGTTTGGGATAACACTATATATCCATTGAAGCCATAACCTATATGACAAAGTGTGACAAATCTCCTAAATATGCTCTCTCTCTCTGTTGATGCCCAAAAAGCTTTTGACAGGGTAAATTTGAACTTTCTCTTTAAAATCATGAAACACTTCTCCATTCCTGACGAATTCATCAAAATGGCTGCAACCCTTTATATTAAGACCTCTACTACTCTAAATATAAACAAAAAAAATCTCCAAACCAATCCGAATAATAAATGGTACAAGACAGGGATGTCCACTATCTCCTTACTTATTTAACATCTATCTTGAAGTACTACTGTTAAAGCTAAGTCAAAAAACATTTCACCGCTCAGTTTACTTATATAAATACCAGTGAAATACACCGCCTTTGCGGATGACTTAAATATCTACTTGGAACTCCCCTCAACTGAACTAGAGAAAATTCTAAACTCTATAGACAAATTTTCACAAATCTCAAATTACGCCATCAATCCCAACAAATCAATAATCTTCCCCCTAAACCCTCTTGGTCACAAAGAATTTTTATACCAGAAACAAAGATCAAAGTTAATTATTCACTTAAATATTTGGGCATAATATTTACCCATCCCCAGCAAGAACTAATTAATAGCAATCTGTACAAAACATGGTCTAAAGTCTTGGAAGACCTCACAAAATGGAAGAATCTAAAACTGTCTCCTCTCAAAAGCAGCTATTATAAACATGAATATTCTCCCCAAAATTCTTTTTCACTTCTTTGCCCTTAATCAAAATATCCCAAACACTTTCCTTTCAAAAATGAATACTACACTGGGGAAATTTATTTGGTACCCCAAAAATGTCAGAATAGGTTACACTAAACTAACACTTCCCAAAGAAAAAGGGGGGCTGGCCTTTCTGGATTTTCTAACTTACTATCACATAATAAACGCCAGTCGTATTGTGCACATAGCTAATTATCAGCATTCAAAAAATGACAGGAATCCCTTATTGATAAAAATACACAATGCACACATAAGTGCATCCTACATTAACCTGAGAGCGTCTATCTTTCTTAACCCTAAAACTCTCAAAGATCTTAAAATTCAGCCTATATTAATAAAAAATATTATTGGCTTTCAAAACCTGATAGCATCTCTTGGTATGCAACACTCCCTAACGATGACCCAACCAGTCCATTTAAATCCCAACTTCAAACTGGGCAACAACATGTTAAATCTCGATAGTTACCCTCTTATCAAGAACTGCAGAGTTTGGGACTTCTATATAATTAAAGACCTACCATTTGAAGCCATCGTAACTTCATTAGCAGCTAACAAAAAATACTATATAATCATTAAACAAATACTATACCTAATATCTCTGGCTACAGACAAGATTACAGTTCTCCCTTCAGAATTTCACCTGTATCAGACACTAATAGCCCAGTTTCTTTTAAGGTCTAAAATGCTCTCAAATGTCTATAAACTAATAACAAAAATAAAACACCAAGACAACATACTATTTTCTAAGTACTGGGATAGACAAAACAAGGAAATAACGATTAGCTAAAAACTAGATGCAATTGTCACAACAATAAAATTAACCTCCTTCAAAAAACTAATATATACCCAGCTCATGATAAACAATAACGCCTATCACACACCATCATTCCTAAATAAAATTAACCCAAACACCTCACCTCTTTGCCCAACCTGCCCCAACTCAGTGGCAGATATACTCCATATATTTTGGTCCTGTAAAAATGTGTGCAAACTGTGGTGCTCCCTAAGAGCACATCTTGAGAAAATGGGGTACATGAAGTCAACCCTATCCTGGGCAATGGCGATTTTAAATATATTTCCTAGTCCCTTCTAATCTGAAACTAAACATATTATTGTGACACTCTGTGCGTTACTTAAAACTTACATTATATTAAACTGGTTAGACAGATCCAAAATGTCTTGGAAAGACTTCCAGTCAATGACTGTTCAATACGTATTGGCAACCAAACTGAAGACTGCTAGCAAAAAGAAAATAATTTATTTTCAAAAATATTGGAATAACTTTATAGAAGTTCTAAAATAATATTGTTCCTAGGTATATCTCTCTCCTCCCTTTTTTTTTTCGCTTTTGGGTTGATCTTTACTTCTCTCTCACCTAATACCTCTACTTTTGTTGCCGTCTTAACACTGGGTCAGATACTTCTCATCTCTAATCTTTACCTTCGCTCTAACCCATGAAAGATCACAATAAAAACCTTATCACCACACTTTCTCTCACCCTTGTATATGCAATAACAACTAACCTCCTTCTATTAATATCCTCTCACTTAGTGACAGTCAAATGTATATAATGTATATAGCTAAAGCAAATGGGTCTTAGATACTTGGTTACATATCATCATAGTTGAATATTGGATACCTGTATCTCAACTTACTGCCTTTCACTATTCTTTGTTAAACTCTTAAGCACTTGCATAGTGAAGGCAATTACTTTCTCTTGTAACACTGGACTGTTTGTACTTGTAGTTAAGCAGGTACTACTAATTGTATCCAATTACTCATTCTGTGCCTATTTGTTTTTTATGTGATCTGTTATTAATACTGTATGTGTTTTTCAAAAAATGCTAATAAAATCAATTTGCAAAAAAAAAAAGTATTTACGTACAGCATTAAGAAAAAAGAACAAACATTTGCAAGTAAATACTACACCGAGTACAGTCAGTACACGGGCTATAGTATGCACTTAAATTATGCAGCCCCTTTACAAAAAGGGAGGGTACAAATAGCTACTAGTTCAAATGGGTAAAAGCAATTCATATTACAACTTTGACAGTATAGGCAATAGCAAAAGCTTTATAAAAATATTTTCTGTTTTTCAAAATAATCAAATCAAAAAGCAAATGTGTAAGACCAAAGTGTCACAGTCTAGGTAACAGCAAAAAGGGCAAGCATACATTCAATTCTCACAGCATAAAGCAAATAAACAATACTGCAATAAAATGATGTATACTACAGGGGGAAGGGCATACTTTCAATTTTACACTAACTGTGTAAACGGTACTGGAAAAGGAACTCAAATAAACCTGCAAAGTAGTAATACCAAAAATACATTTTAATGTTTCAAGTAATGTAATTAGCAGGCTTCAGTTTACTGCTAGGTTTGTAAACTGGACTGAGTGTATATTACAGCCATGTATATACAAATGCATAAACAATCTGTACAAGCAAGTGTATTATGTACAGTATATAGTAAATGGTTTATCTATGTAAATAGAGTAACAAGTCAAAGCTTGACATTTGTGATGTGTTTTTTTAAAAAAAAAAACAAGACTGCAATGCCATTGCAATAAAATCCTCAAGCATTGTCAATAAATTACTGTATAGGACATCACTATATAGAGTCATATTCAGATTCATCTAGTTCTAATAGTAATGGTTGTCATCATTGTGTTAACTGTGTTAACTTGCTGTATCAAAAGAAAACTAAACATTTTGTTTCCCAATGTGTTCCTAGTTAATAGCAATATAAATTGACTATAGACAGTTTTGTATTTAAAATAAAACAGAGGGAATGTATACAGTGATATGTTTAAAATGTATAAATGCATGTGCACATCTATTTTCTAGTTAGATGCATATACACATCTGTTGCTATAATATATGTAAAAATAATATAGTTAGTTAAATACATGTATTTCTGCTTGCTAGCATACATATATTCTGGTACAGCTTGAGACAAGCTGAATGTTCAGTGTCTGGAACATGCTTCAAGGACTATAGATAAAAATGCAGCAGTGAGACAAGACAAGCAGCATTCAACACAGAAATCTACATTTCATTTGCATCATTTTGAACATCAAAACAGAGGGGATTACAATATTTCACAAATAAAACTTAGTTAAGAAAATGCTACACAAAATAGAACACAAGACAATTTCAGTTGTAAAAAGCATACAGCATGTACCTTTGGAAATATAACATTTAACACAAATATAACAGCATGGTTAGCTGAACAAGGTCAGGCCCACATAAAAGTAGAGAAAAAAATCAAAGATTGACATAAACATTTCAATAAACAGCTCTATCTCTATTAGATGCTGTACATTACCTCAAAATGTAACAGTTCTGACAAGGGAAGACATCATGCAAAAATGTCACAGTGTGTAGACAATAACACAAACATAAGAATAAACTCAACAGGGGAAAAAAAGGGTATGATTTCTACCAATACTCTGTTTATTTGTATAAACAACACAGTAATACAAAAAAGGACCATGGGTTAAAATACTTACCATTTTGGGTAACAGGCCAGTACTTCATACAGATCAAATGGTAAAAATACCATCCACTTGTACAATGATAGGACAACAATACCAAACTACATTTCCAAGTTTTAAAAATACCAAATGCAGATTTAAAAGAGCTGGGTATGAAAACTAGTAGAACAAGATATTTCAGATTATACATTTGCAACCACAAGGGAAGAAAGTCATTACAAGTATCTTTGATAGACAGATTACAATTTAGTACTAATGTATCTAAATTTGTAAATTGAACAAAATGTTGTGTAAATAGACAATATTGCCATCAAATTTCAAAATGTTTGTTAAAAGTGGCACCACAGTTTGTATGTGTGGTTTCAAATAACCTAGTGTTAATAGCAAAAGACAAAAACAGAAGCTGACAATGCCCATAATTGGTGGGACATATTCACAAGATGATCATCATCTGAGACCAAATTGCTAAATTGATTAATACATCCTGTGTTAGTAGTTTTGAGAGCCATAATAATAATGACAGCTTGGAATTGTTTTATATGCTGCAGATTTCAAAGAGTTGCAATAATTCAGCAAATCATAATTGTAAACATGAACAAAGTGGCAAATACTGTAAATAGCCATGCTGACAAAACAAATGCAGTCTTTTCTTTAACTAAAGTTTAGTCTGTTCCTCCAAAAAAAAAAAAAAATCAATAAAATAAGGGGGACCTGAAAGAATAACAGTAACTGTTGCTAGCATGATTATTAGTTTCAATAAAAAGCTGCAAGAATGATATGAAATAAAAAGGGTTAATTTAGAAATAATATAAAATGCTGAAAAATAGAAAGTAGTAAGTGTGCTGGCATAGCTTAATTAGATTTAGGCATCCATGTAAAGGAGTATGTTACTGAGAAACAAAGTCTATAAAAATAACTGCACAGATGGCAGCTGGAAGGACTTCAATGATATAAAGAGATGGAACATCAAGTTTCAGATAGTGCTGAAACACCATGTTTCAGATAATGCAAGACTGAGTTTCCATGAATCATCAAACTACAAAGAACCCAGGACAAGGGGACAAAGGAAAACTGTTATACAAAGAAAGAACTGTTATACATCACACTCTGTGAAAAAATATCAGACTTTTTGGTATAAATATGAGTGTGTATAAACAAGCTTTGGGAATTTGCCATAGAGAACTGACAGCATCTGTGTTGCATGCTTGTAGATCCAAAAGAAGAATGTAACAGTAAAGCCTATTAACTGAAGTGGTGTCTCTGTGTATTTATTGTACTCAGTACAATACAGTAATAAGACTAGTTAATTACAATAAATAGTTAAATAAACTGTGGTATGCATGCAAGTAAATGCAAGTAACAGCAAGAAACCAACAGGAAGACGTCATATAATTTTTCAGTTGTAGCAGAGCTCCTGCAATATAAATGTCAGATATTGTAACCACATGCTATGAAACAATAATAAAAATCTGAGTAAACTTGTAGTTTAGAGCCTTTTTGCAGAGCTTCTGCAGTATTGAGGTAAGACGTAGTTACAATAGGTTAGAAAAAAAATGAGAAAGGTTTCAGTGAACTTGTAGGGTAGAGCCTTGTGGCAGAGCACCTGCAAAGTCAAATTAAGATGTAGTGACTGCAGTCTAAGAAACAATGAGAAAAGTCTCAGTGAACTTGTACATTAGGGCCTTGTGGCAGAGCTTCTGCAAAATAGAGGTCAGATGTGACCTTGGACTTTGAAATAATGAAAAAAATTTTAAACATGTAATTAAGGACCTTGTGGTAGATATCCTGCAGTATCAAGGTCAGATGTGGTGACTGTAGGCTATCAAACAATGACAAAAGTCACAGTAATCTTGTAGTGTAGGGCCTTGTGATAGAGTTCCTGCAATATCAAGATCAGACGTAGTGATAGCAGGCTAGGAAGCAATGTCAAAAGTCTCAGTAAATGCATAGGTTAGGGCCTTGTGGAGGAGCTGTTGCAATACCAAGGACAACCATAGTAACCACAGGCAAGGAAACAATTACAAAAGTCTGAGGAAACTTGTTGGCTAGGGCCTTGTGGCAGAGCTCCTGCAATACTGAGGTCAGACGTAGTGACCACAGACTAGGGAACAATGACAAAAGTCTCAGCAAACTTGTAGGTTAGTGCCTTGTGGCAGAAGTCCTTCAGTAATGCGGTCAGATGTGGTGACTGCAGGCTAGAAAACAATGAGAAATCTCTCTAAACTTGAAGGTTGGGGCCTTGCAGCAGATCTCCTGTAATAATGAGGTCAGAAATAATGACTGCAAGCTATAAAACAATGACAAGAATCTGAGTAAACATATGGGTAGGGCCTTGTGATGGACTTCCTGCAATACTGAGGTCAGACGTAGTGACTGCAGGCTATGAAACATTGCCTTAATCTCAGTAAAACTGTAGGTTAGGGCCTTGTGGCAGACCTCCTGCAATATCAAAGTCAAACATACTGACCGCATGCTATGACACAATGAAAAGAGTCAGTAATCTAGTAGGTTTTGGCCTTGGAGCAAAGCTCCTCCAAAATCAAGGTCAGATGTATTGAGCACAGGCTATGAAACAATGACAGAAGTCTCAGTAAACTTTTAGGATTGCGCCTTTTGGCAGAAATCTTAAAATGTCAAGGTCAGATGTACTGACCGCAGGCTATCAAAGAATGAGAAAAGTTTCAGTAAACTTTTAGGTTAGGTTATTGTGGCAGAGCTACTGCAATACTGAGGTCAGTTGTAGTGACCGCAGGCTTTGAAACAAGCACAAAAGTCTCAGTAAACATAGTTTAGGGCCTTCTGGCAGAGCGTCTACAATACGGAGGTCAGATGTACTGCAGACAGGCTAGGAAACAATGTTAAGTGTCTCAAAAACTTGACGTTTAAGGCCTTTCTGCAGAGCTCCTGCAATATCGAGATCAGTCATAGTGACCTCAGGTGAGGAAATAATGATAAAAGTCTCTGTAAACTTCAAGCTTCTTGCCTTTTGGCAGAGTTCATGTAGTATTTAATTCAGACATAGTGACCGCAGGCTAGGAAACAATGACAAAAGTCTCAGTAATCTTGTAGGTAAGGGCCTTGTGGAAGGGCTTCTGCAACATCAATGTCAGCTGTAGTGACTGCAGGCTATGAAACAATAACAAAAGTCTCAATAAATATGTAGGTTAGGGTCTTGTGGAAGATCTGTTGCAATATCAAGGTCAACCATAGTGATCATAGCCAAAAAAAAATGACAAAAGTCTGAGGAAACTTATTGGCTAGGGCCTTGTGGCAGAGCTCCTGCAATACTGAGGTCAGACGTAGTAATCACAGGCTAGGAAACAATGACAAAAGTGTCAGTAAACTTGCAGGTTAGGGCCCAGTCGCAGAGCTCCTGCAGTATTGAGGTCATAAACAGTAACCGCTGCCAATGTAACAATGGCAAAAGTCTCAGTAATCTTGTAGGCTAGGGAATTGTGGGAGAGCAACTTCAACATATAGGTAAAATGTAGTGTCCATAGGCTATGAAACAATGACAAAAGCCACAGTAAACTTGTGGGTTGGGATCTTGTGGGTGACCTCCTGCAATATCAAGGTCAGGTGTAGTGACCACAGGCTATGAAACAATGACAAGAGTCTCAGTAATCTTTCAGGCTAGGATCTAGAGGCAGACGTCTTTCAATACTGAGGTCAGACATAGTGACCTTAAGCTATGAAAAAATTACAAAAGTCTCAGTAAACTTTAAGGTTAGGGGCGTGTGGTAGATCTCCTGCAATATCAGTGCCAAACGTAGTGACTGCAAGCTAGGAAACAATGACAAATGTCTCAATAAACTTGCAGGTAGGGTCTTGTGGCAGAGCTCCTGCAATATTGAGTTCAGATGTAGTGACTTCAGGCTTTGAAACAATGACAAAAGACTCAGTAAACTTATAGGTTACGGTATTGTGCCAAGGCTTTTGCAATATCAGTGACAGACATAATGCCTGTCAGCTATGAAATAATGAAAAAAGTTTCAGTTATCTTGTAGGTTAGGGCCTTGTGGTTAGAGCTCCAGCAATATCAAGGTCAGAAGTTGTGACTGCAGGCTAGGAAACAATGACAAAAGTCTCAGTAAACTTGTAGGTTCGGGCCTTATGGCAGAGCTTCGGCAATTTTGAGGTGAGATATAGAGAACACAGGCTATGAAACAATGACAAAATTCTCAATACGCTTGGAGGTTATGGCTTGAGGCAGAGCTCAGGCAATACTGAGGTCATATATAGTGACCACAGCCTAGGAAACAATGACAAAAGTGTCATTAAACTAGTAGGCTAGGGTGTTGTGGCAGAGCTCCTGCAATATTAACGTCAGGCATTGTAACCGCAGGTTATGAAACAATGATAAAAGTCTGAGTAAACTTGTAGTTTGAGCATTTTGTCAGAGCTTCTGCAATATTGAGCTAAGACGTAGTGACCGTAGGCTAAAAAAATGAGAAAGGTTTCAGTGAACCTGTAGGGTAGAGCTTTGTGGCAGAGCACCTGCAATGTCACATTCAGATGTAGTGACTGCAGTCTAAGAAACTATGAGAAAAGTCTCAGTGAACTTGTACATTAGGGCCTTGTGGCAGAACTTCTGCAAAATCGAGGTCAGATGTGACCTTGGACTTTGAAACAATGAGAACTTTTCTAAATATGTAAGCAAGGACCTTGTGGTAGATATCCTGCAGTATCGAGGTCAGATGTGGTGACCGTAGGCTATCAAACAAGGACAAAAGTCTCAGTAATCTTGTAGGTTAGGGCCTTGTGGCAAAGTTCCTGCAATATCAAGGTCAGACATACTGAAGGCAGGCTTGGAAACATTGTTAAATGTCTCAGTAAACTTAAAGATTAGGGCCTTGTGGCAGAGCTCCTGCAATATCAAGGTCAGATGTAGTGACCACAGGGTAGGAAATAATGTCAAAATTCTCAGTAAACTTCAAGGTTATCAGCTTGCGGCAGAGCTCCTGCAATATCGAGGTCAGATGCAGTGATTACAGGCTAGGAAACAATGTCAAAAGTCTCAGTAAATGCATAGGTTAGGGTCTTGTGGAAGAGCTCTTGCAATATTGAGGTCAACTGTAGTGACCACAGGCAAGGAAACAATGATGAATGTCTTAGGAAACTTGTTGGCTAGGGCCTTGAGGCAGAGCTCCTGCCATATTGAGGTCAAATGTAGTGACCACAGACTAGGAAACAATGGAAAAAGTCTTAGTAAACTTGTAGGTTAGTGCCCTGTGGCAGAAGTCCTTCAGTAATGAGGTCAGATGTAGTGACTGCAGGCTAAAAAACAATGAGAAATCTCTCAGTAAACTTGAAGGTTGGGGCCTTGCAGCAGATCTCCTGTAATAATAAGGTAAGAAGTAATGACTGCAAGCTATAAAACAATGACAAGAATATGAGTAAACTTACAGGTCGGGGCCTTGTGATGGACCTCCTGCAATACTGAGGTCAGACGTAGTGACTGCAGGCTATGAAACATTGACTTGAATCTCAGTAAAACTGTAGGTTAGGGCCTTGTGACAGAGCTCCCGCAATATCGAGGTCAAACATACTGACCGGATGCTATGACACAATAAAAAGAGTCAGTAATCTAGTAGGTTTTGGCTTTGTGGCAGAGCTCCTCCAAAATCAAGGTCAGATGTATTGAGTGCAGGCTATGAAACAATGACAAAAGTCTCAGTAAACTTATAGGATTGTGCCTTTTGGCAGAACTCTTAAAATGTCAAGGTCAGATGTACTGATCGCAGGCTATCAAAAAACAAGAAAAGTTTCAGTAAACTTTTAGGTTAGGATCTTGTGGCAGAGCTACTGCAATACTGAGGTCAGATATAGTGAATGCAGGCTTTGAAACAAGCACAAAGTCTCAGTAAACTTGTAGTTTATGGCCTTCTGGCAGAGCTTCTACAATACCGAGGTCAGATGTACTGAAGACAGGTTAGGAAGCAATGTTAAGTGACGTTTAGGGCTGTGCTGCAGAGCTTCTGCAATATCGAGATTAGACATAGTGACCGCAGGTGAGGAAATAATGACAAAAGTCTCAGTACACTACAAGCTTCTTGACTTATGACAGAGCTCCTGCAGTATTTAGGTCAGATATAGTGACTAGAGGCTAGGAAACAATGACAAAAGTCTCTGTAATCTTGTTGGTTAGGGCCTTGTGGAAGAGCTTCTGCAACACCAACCTCAGATGTAGTGACCACAAGCTGTGAAACAAAAACAAAAGTCTCAATAAACATGTAGATTTGGGTCTTGCGGATGATCTCTAGCAATATCAAGGTCAAACATAGTGACCACGTGCAAGGAAACAGTGACAAATGTCTGAGTAAACTTCTTGGCTAGGGCCTTGTGGCAGAGCTCCTGCAATACTGAGGTCAAACATCATAACCACAGGCTAGGAAACATTGGCAAAATCTCAGCAAACTTGCAGGTTAGGGCTCATTTGCAGAGCTCCTGCAATACTGAGGTCATATGTAGTGACCACTGTCAATGTAACAATGGAAAAAGTGTCAGTAATATTGTAGGCTAGGGAATTGTGGGAGCGCTCCTGCAATATTGAGGTAAGATGTAGTATCCATGTGCTATGAAACAATGATAAAAGTCTCAGTAATCTTTCAGGCTAGGACCTTGAGCCAGACGTCCTTCAATACTGAGGTCAGACATAGTGACCATAGGCTATGAAAAAATGACAAAAGTCTCAGTAAA